>NC_087222.1:33798720-33946220 GCF_015104395.2 Macrobrachium nipponense
TAACGTTAAGACTTCCCTGCGTCTTACGAAAAGGCTTGATTTGCGAGAAGGGAAGGATCTTGGACGTCGTACGCCAGGCAGGTGAAGACGACGCAGAACGTCCTCGAGGCTCCGCCCACCTTTCTTACCCCAAGAATGTACCGCCGCACCTGAGCAGGTGATGGGGGGTTGGGGGTGAGGAGGGGTATCTCTTGGGATGAGGTGTTGGAGGAGGGGAAGGAGGTGTTGGAGGCGGGGGAGGAGGTGTTGGACAAAGGGTAGGAGGAGGAGGAGGAGGGTCTGGAAGACGCAGCCAAACCCACTCCTCCTTCCTCGGACCTTTTACACGTCAGAAGCGAACCAGCAAGCAGCGTTGGCAACGCGTCATAGTATACGGTAATCGCTGTAATCTCTCCGCCGATGCTGCTCGGAGATTACCGACGGGCGCAGAGACCATTTTCTCACTCCTAAATCTCCCTCGTAATCCCTTTTAACTGAAATAACCCTCCCGCGGGCGGGGGGTGATTGAATTAGTGGATTTAACAGACCGAGAGAGTCGCTCCTCCGGAGTTACAGAAAGTGGCCGCCAAACGTATACGATGAATTCCCGCCAGCTTTAATCTCTAATTACCTTCTCTTATCTCTCCCAAACCTCCATTTCCTTTTCAATACATAAAAATAATTCCCAAACTTTATTTTGATATAATTCTATCATATAGATAATCACACTTAACTGTCAAAAAACCATCTGATTTAACATCGGTCTAAGGTTAGCCCGTTGGCAACGCTGGCTTTAAGATATGTCAGTGACCGTAAGAGGGATTATGGGGGGGGTGATAAGGGGGGAGTAGGGGGTGGCTAGGAATGGGGGGGGATGTACCACCTTGTGGAATTCCATCTCATTCCCATCTCTCTCTCTCTCTCTCTCTCTCTCTCTCTCTCAAATCTTACGTAAAATGCGTAATATTGGTATTCATTAGAAGCCTTAAATACGCCCGAGAGGAGCGAGAGAGAGAGAGAGAGAGAGAGGGAGAGATAGAGAGGGAGAGAGAGAGAGAGAGAGAGAGAGAGAGGTTAGTTACATGTGGTTGGTCGCAGCCCTGGATAAGAGGTGGGAGATTATAAATTATTATTATTATTATTATTATTATTATTATTAAGAACATAAAAAATAATCATAATTATTTCAAACTACTCGATGACGTCATCGATGACGTCATGGCTCCCTCGGGACGGAGGTGCATTCAGAGAAATGTTTCAGTGACGTCACCCAGACCTGTTTCGTTCCTGTCTGAAATTACCGATATATTATATTTCCAATTTAATTTAATTTTTAAAATATAAAATTTAAAATGGTTCTCTTTATATTGACGAGAGAGAGAGAGAGAGAGAGAGAGAGAGAGAGAGAGAGAGAGAGAGAGAGAGAGTAATGAATCACAGACATGTCCGTTCCGGGATAGTCAGCATTAAATGTCCGGTCTGTAGCGACGCCATCTTGTTTTTTTTATTTTTATTTCAGAAAAAAAAACTTTCACTCCCTCGTCTCCTTCCAAGATGGCTGCCTGGAACCACAACAAATAGGTCTTTTATTGTATATATAAAATACTAAATAAAAAAAAGTAAATAAATACACAACACAAAGGGAGCCGTAGGGAGCCATAGAGAGAGAGAGAGAGAGAGAGAGAGAGAGAGAGAGAGAGAGAGAGAGAGAGAAATTTGAATCCTAAATTATGGTTAATATTTATAACGTGTAAATGATTGAATATTTAAAAAAGACATGAACGAGTGCAAAACATGAGTGAAAACCATAAAGTGAAAAACATGAGCGAAAAACATGAGTGAAAAACATGAGCAAGTGAAAAACATGAGCGAAAAACACGAACGAGTGAAAAACATGAGTGAAAAACATGAGCGAAAAAACACGAACGAGTGAAAAACATGAGTGAAAAACATGAATGAATGAAAAACATGAACGAGTAAAAACATGAGTGAAAAACATGAGTGAAGAACATGAACGAATGAAAAACATGAGAGAAAAACCATAAGCGAGTGAATAACATGAGTGAAAAAACATGAGTGAAAAACATGAACGAATGAAAAACATGAGTGAAAAACATGAACGAATGAAAAACATGAGTGAAAAACATGAACAAATGAAAAACATGAGTGAAAAACATGAACGAATGAAAAACATGAGTGAAAAACTATGAACAAATGAAAAACATGAGGTCAAAAACAAATGAAAAACAAAG
Source organism: Macrobrachium nipponense (assembly GCF_015104395.2). Taxonomy (NCBI): domain Eukaryota; kingdom Metazoa; phylum Arthropoda; class Malacostraca; order Decapoda; family Palaemonidae; genus Macrobrachium; species Macrobrachium nipponense. Next base: position 33,800,952 of record NC_087222.1, read on the forward strand.
GAAAAAATGAGTGAAAAACATGAACAAATGAAAAACATGAGTGAAAAACATGAACAAATGAAAAACATGAGTGAAAAACATGAGTGAAGAACATGAACAAATGAAAAACATGAGTGAAAAACCATAAGCGAGTGAATAACATGAGTGAAAAAACATGAGTGAAAAACATGAACGAATGAAAAACATGAGTGAAAAACATGAACAAATGAAAACATGAAGTGAAGAACAGGACGAAGTAAAAAAAACATGAGTGAAAAACATGAAAAAAAGTGAAAACATGAACAAATGACAAACATGAGGAAAACAGAAAAAAATGAAGAAAAACATTGAGTGAGAAAAACCATGAACGAATGTTGAAAAAAATGAAAGTGAAAAACATGAGTGAAAAACATGAACAAATGAAAAACATGAGTGAAAAACATGAGTGAAAAACATGAACAAATGAAAAACATGAAGTGAAACAAATGAACGAATTGAAAAACATGAGCCGAAAAACATGAGTGAAGAACAAGGAACGAATGAAAAAACATGAGGAAAAAAACATGAAGGAAGAAAAACATGAACGAATTGAAAAACATGAGTGAAAAACAGAGGGAAAAAACCATGAACAAATGAAAAACATGAGAGAAAAACCATAAGCGAGTGAATAACATGAGTGAAAAAAACATGAGTGAAAAAACATTGAACGAATGAAAAACATGAGTGAAAAACATAAGCGAAAACCATAAACGAGTGAAAAACATGAAAGAATGAAAAACATGAGAGGAAAACCACAAGCGAGTGAATAAATTGAGTGAAAAACATAAATAAATAAATAAATAAATAAATAAATAAATAAATAAAAAATAAATATATAAAATAAAAATTAATAATAAAATAAAAGTAAAAACAAGTAAAAAATAAATAAATAAATAAAAATAATAAAATAAAAATAAGTAAAAAATAAATAAATAAATAAAAAAATAAAAATAATAAAATAAAAATAAGTAAAAATAAATAAATAAATAAATAATAAAAACAAAAAAATAAATAAATACAAATAAAAATGAATAAAAAACAAGTAATCATAAAGAATAAATAAATAGATATAAATAAAATATATAAATAAAAAGAAATAAAAATAAAAAACCAAAAATAAAAATAAATAAAAAATACAAATAAAAATAAATAAAAAATACAAATAAAAATAAATAAAAGTTAAATAATAGAAATTTAAAACAAATAAAATCAAACAAATGAAAATAGAAACAAATAAAAATAGATACAAAAATTGTTTTTAAACTGCAATGATAAACAAATAGTATTTATTATTATAATTATAATATTCATTATGATTATTATTATTTATTATTATATTATTATTATTATTATTATATTATTGGAGTAAATTAGGTGACCTCACACCGCCCTAAGGTTTCCGGGCAGTAGTTACTCCATTACGAGGCGGACAAATCCTGGAACTGGAATTGGAATTCAGCCTGGAACGGAAAACGGAGACCAAAGGCCAAGCGCCGGGACCTGTGGGGTCATCCAGCACTGAAACACTGAAACGATAACAGAGTTATGGCACAGTAACATACTTAATTGACGTAAAATACGTCGACGCCAAAAAGTGTTTTTTAAATATTCGTGGAAAAATAGTTATGGGCCTAGTTTGCAAAAAATTTTAAATCACACGCCTTGAAGGATGCTGGGAGTTCACGGATCACGCTGTTGTTTTGTTTACAAGCGTTACCCAGGCGCACATGCGCTAATTGCTTTCTTCACACACTAGAAAGCATCAGCGACACATCTCAGAAATTCTTTCGTCACTTTGTCGTAATTTTTGCAACATTTTATATTAGCCGTTACATAGTTTTATATATGAAAATGTGCGCAATTTCATATAGAATACAACAAAAAACAACCCATGGTTATAGCTTTTATCAGTTTTGAAATATTTTCATGTAAATCACAATAAATAGAAAAAATTCGACCTTCGGTCAATTTTAACTCGACCGAAATGGTCGAAAACCGCAATTGTAAGCTACAACACTTACAGTCTAGTAATATTCAATCAATTACCTTCATTTTGCAACAAATGGGAAGTCTCCAGCACAACATTTCGATTTATGGTAAAATTCTTGAAAACAACTTATTTTGACGACCGCTCGTTACTAATTCATGCATCATATTGTGATAATATTTTCTGTGTTGCTTTGATCGTTTTACAATTTGTTATATACCAAAAGCATCACAATTTAGTGTACAATACAACGAAAAAAAATCAACTCATTAGCTTTAACCGTTTTGCTCACAGCGTGATTTGTATACAACTATATATGAAATTTTTTTTGCGCTGTAATATATTCCAATATTTATATATTATGATGATATTTTTTTTCATTTCTGATGGTTGCATACCAAACTTCAGGCAATGACAAAAAAAGGAGCCAAAAATGAACTCTTAATCTTGAAAACTAAGCATGTTGTGATTTTTTGAAAAAAAAAAAAACTTTTTTTCAGCTTCGGCACTCACTCCCCAACACTGCCGGCGTACAACAGACAGGTAAATAGAGGCTCGGCGTTTAAGGGTTAACCAGATATCTGCGCCATTAACTGGACATCGGCACCATTAAACGGTTATCGGCACCATTAACTGGATATCGGTACCATTAACCCTCTAACGCCGATTGGACGTATTAAACATCGATAAAAAAGTTTTTTTTAAATTCGCGGAAAAATACTTTTAGGCCTACCAGCCTAAAACTCATGAATCACGCTCCTTGGGGGATGCTGGGAGCTCACGGATCAAGGCGTAGTTTTGTATACAATCGTTACGCAGGCGCGCAGGCGCGAATTTCTTTCTTCTCGCACTAAAAATTTTCAGTGACACATCTCGGAAATTATTTCGTCACTTTGACATAATTTTTGCACCATTTTAAATTAGCCGTTACATGGAGTATTATATATGAAAATGTGCGCAATTTCATGTAGAATACAACAATAAAATACTCATGATTGTATCTTTTATCAGTTTTGAAATATTTTCATATAAATAACGATGTGCCAAAATTTCAACCTTCAGTCAAATTTGACTTACCGAAATGATAGAAAAACGCAATTGTAAGCTAAAACTCTTATATTCTAGTAATATTCAATCATTTACCTTCATTTTGCAACAAATTGAACGTCTCTAGCACAATATTTTGATTTATGGTGAATTTATGAAAAAAAAAAAATTCCTTGCGTCCACGCGGTAACTCTTCCGAAAAAATCAGAAATTTTTTCGTGTGATTGTCATAATGTTTGCACCATTTTAAATTAACCGTTACATAAAGTTTTATATATGAAAATGTGAGCAATTTCATGTAGAATACAACAATAATAAATTGAAGGTTGTAGCTTTTCTCATTTTCGTAATATTTGCATATAAATCACGATCACGATAAATAGAAAAAACCACGCTCGGTCAATTTTGTCTCTACTGAAATAGTCGAAAAACGCAATTGTAAGGTAAAACTCTTACAGTCTAGTAATATTCAGTCATTTATCTTCATTTTGAAACAAATTCTAAGTCTCTCGCACAATATTTAGATTTATGGTGAATTCAAAAAAAACTTTCCTTCCCTCCGCGAGCGGATTCTCCGCCGCAAATCTCCGGAATGCGTACGTCGCATTCTCGTAATATTTGCTCCATTTCATATTAGGTGTTTCATAGAGTTTTATATATGAAAATGTGCACAATTTTATGTAGAATACAACGAAAAATGATTGAAGGTTGTAGCTTTTCTCATTTTTGAAATATTTGCATATAAAAAAAATATATAAAAAAATTCGACATTCGGTCAACTTTCACTCGTCCGAAATGGTCGAAAACTGCAATTGTAAGCTAAAACTCTTACAGTATAGTAATATTCAATCATTTATCTTAATTTTGAAACAAATTGGAAGTCTCTAGAACAATATGTAGATTTATGGTGAATTTTTGAAAAAAACGTTTTTTTACATCCACGTGTTACGAATTCATGCATCATTTTGTGATAATATTTTCTCTGTGTTGCTTTGATCGTTTTACAATGTGTTATATACCAAAATGATCGTAATTTACTGTACAATACAACGAAAATAAAATTAACTCGTTAGCTTTAACTGTTTTGCTCACAGCGCAATTTGAATACAATTATATATGAAATTTTGTTTTCGCACTATCATATATCGCTCTATTTATATATGATAATGATATTTTTTTTTCATTTCTGATGGTTGCATACTAAACTTCAGGCAATGACAAAAAGGGAGCCAAAAACGAACTCTTAATCTTGAAAACTAAGCACGCTGTGATTTTTTGAAAAAAATATTTTTTCCGCTTCGGCGCTCACTCCGAGACCCCCTCGGCATACGGGAGACGATTTTTACTATACCCCTTCGGCGTAAGAGGGTTTTAACCTGATATCGGTGCCATTAACCAGATATCGGCATCATTAACCAGTTAACCGAATATTGGTGACACAAGCGCCATAAATTGATAACGGATCCACACCCCATCCCAGCCCCACATAACCGGGGCCTGCCTGTATAGTAGTACAGGCAGTCCCCAGGTTACAACGGGAGTTCCGTTCTTGAGATGCGTCGTAAGCCGAAAATCGTCATAAGCCGGAACATCGTAAAAAATCCTAAGAAAACCTTACTTTTAATGCTTTGGGTGCATTCAAAACTATGTAAACTGCATTCTTATTGCATTTTTCATCCAAAAAACCTTCAAATACTGATTATTTTGCATTTTTGGTGTCGTATTTCTTCTGCCAGATGAGCGCTGTAGGCGTCGTAACCCTGGAAATAATTTCTGATGAATATAATTGAAAAGCGCCTTAACCTCGGAACGTCGTAAGCCGAAGCCGTCGTAACCCGGAGACTGCCTATAATGTAGTTGCCGCAAGAAGAACAGTACTACTGTATTTGTCCAGCTGTAGCCAAAGGATACGAAAATTCAAAAACAACTTCTACAAAGAGTACCTCTGTGAAATGGACAAACTCATACGCCCTCCGCAACAAATTCTACCCGAAAACGGCACGCAGTTTGACAACTTGTATGCGCAATTCACGGCCGATTTGGTTGAAATGAGGTACTACAGTGGACCCACCCACTGTTTGCCACCACCCACCCGTTTGCAGATTTCTCTATGGACCATATCTACCCATTAAGGCAATTTGGTCGAAATGAGGTACTGCGTACATTGGACAAACCCCGTTCGCAAATTTCTCCATGGACCATAGCTACCCATTATTCGCAGGGGAATCGCAGTGTTTTTCCGTCGGAAATATTGACAAATTACTATTTATAAATCGATTTCAAAATTTAATGCACTTTTCGTGATAAAATATATAAAAAAACAGGTAGAAGGATTTTTAGTAAAAAAAAAAATTCTAAGGTTTTTTATAGGGGTTCTAAGTATTCACGAAATCTTGCTATTTCTGGGGCGAGGGGTTTTGGTACACATTACCTTTCCAGATTCTCCTTCTAGTCAGAAATATCACCTAGTGTTCTCCAACAGAGAACCTGCCTATGTATTTTGTTAGTTAAAACTCAGGAAAACACCACTAAAAATGTTTATACCTGGTTTTTTAAATAGTTTGTCAGCAGCCATGTCAGGTTACTCACTAACTTTCTTCGAAGTCCGCTAAACTATGGCTGAGAAAAATGTTAGACTCCTAAGGAGACAGGATGCAACCCAGAACCCCTCACTATGAAAACCACTCAGTTGAATTGGATGATTGTGATAGACCAAAATAAAATAAATAAATAAATTAATTAATAATAATCTAGATGATTACTGTATTTAGAAAAGGCTAAATATACAATGAATCTTCACACTTACACAATAGCATAGCCCCTCTATTTGTTTCAGTAGTTCAAGTACGTATTCCAAAACAAGATCACAATCACAATACCTACGGCAAAATTTGCTCACTGGCAAGGTTCCTCAAAGGACTACAATTTAAAAAGTACTTTCTCTGCTACTATAACGTCAAGTTGACCCTTAAACGCCGACTGGACGTATTTTTTGTCTCTCGGGTGCCGACTGGATGTATTTTACGTCGACATACAAGTTTTTTTTTAAATTCGCGGAAAAATACTTTTAGGCCTACCAGCCGAAAACTCTTGAATCACGCGCCTTGGGGGATGCTGGGAGTTCACGGATCAAGGTGTTGTTTTGTTTACAATTGTTACGCAGGCGCGCTTTTCTTTCTTGCCGCACTAAAAAGTATCTGTGACACATCTCGGAAATTATTTCGTCACTTTGACATAATTTTTGTACCATTTTAAATTAGCCATTACATGGAGTATTATATATGAAAATGTGCGCATTTTTATGTAGAATACAACAAAAAATACTCATGATTGTAGCTTTTATCAGTTTTGAGATATTTTCATATAATAACGATAAGTGCCAAAATTTCAACCTTCGGTCAACTTTGACTCTACCGAAATGGTCGAAAAACGCAATTGTAAGCTAAAACGCTTATATTTTAGTAATATTCAGTCATTTACCTTCATTTTGCAACAAATTAGAAGTCTCTAGCACAATATTTCGATTTATGGTGAATTTATGGAAAAAATAAAATTTTCTTTACGTCCGCGCGGTAACTCTTCCGAAAAAATCATACGTGCGATTGTGGTAATGTTTGCACCATTTTAAATTAGCCGTTACATAAAGTTTTACATATGAAAATGTGCGCAATTTCATGTAGAATACAACAAAAAATAATTGAAGGTTGTAGCTTTTCTCATTTTTGAAATATTTGCATATAAATCACGATAAATAGAAAAAAAAAACCACGTTCGGTCAACTTTGACTCTACCGAAATGGTCGAAAAACGCAATTGTAAGCTAAAACTCTTACAGTCTAGTAATATTCAGTCATTTATCTTCATCTTGAAACAAATTCGAAGTCTCTAGCAAAATATTTAGATTTATGGTGAATTCAAAAAAAACTTTCCTTCCCTCCGCGCGCGGATTCTCCGCCACAAATCTCCGAAATGCGTACGTCCCATTCTCGGAATATTTGCTCCGTTTCATATTAGGCGTTTCATAGAGTTTTATATATGAAAATGTGCGCAATTTCATGTAGAATAAAACAAAAATATTTGAAGGTTGTAGCTTTTCTAATTTCCGAAATAATTGCATATAAAAAAAATATATATAAAAAAATTCGACATTTGGTCAACTTTAACTCGTCAGATATGGTCGAAAACTGCAATTGTAAGCTAATACTCTTACAGTATAGTAATATTCAATAATTTGTCTTCATTTTGAAAGAAATTGGAAGTCTCTAGGACAATATTTAGATTTATGGTGAATTTTTGAAAAAAATATGTTTACGTCCGCGCGTTACGAATTCATGCATTATTTTGTGATAATATTTTCTCTGTGTTGCTTTTATCGTTTTACAATGTGTTGTATACCAAAATGATCGCAATTTAGTGTATATTACAACGAAAAAAAAGTAACTTGTTACCTTTAACCGTTTTGCACACAGCGCGATTTAAATACAATTATATATGAAATTTCGTTTTTGCACTATCATATATCGCATTATTTATATATGATAATGATAATTTTTTTCATTTCTGATGGTTGCATACTAAACTTCAGCCAATGACAAAAAAAGGAGCCAAAAATGAACTCTTAATCTTGAAAACTAAGCGCACTGTGATTTTTTGAAAAAAGTATTTTTTCCGCTTCCGCGCTCACTCAGAAACACCTCCGGTACACAGGAGACAATTTTTATTTTACCGCTTCGGCGTTTAAGGGATGAGTTACAATGACTCTGTAAATTACTCAAGTATAGAATCTACTGGTCACTTTCCCTGGTCAAACGTAACGCATTTCTACAGGCTACAAAGATCTTTGGACTCCTCAATTTCCTCATTGCTTTAGGCAATGTTAGATATGCAAAGCATTCATTTTGTTTGTTTATTTGTATGGTTTTTACATAGCATGAAACCAGTGGTTATTCAGCAATGGGACCAACAGCTTTACGTGACTTCCGAACCACGTCGAGAGTGAACTTCTATCACCAGAAATATACATCTCTCACACCTCAATAGAATGCCCGAGAATTGAACTTGCAGCCACCGAGGTGGCAGGCCAAGGCCATACCGACCACACCACTGAGGTGCTAGAACATTCATTGGAAGATGTAAATAAGCACAAAAAAGCAAAACAAGGCTTGTCATGAATAAAAGAGGACCTTTGATGCAAATATAAACTTGGTAATAATTTTTTTTATCTCATAGGGCCATGTACCTTTTTTGTAACAATTTATTCCATCAGACAGTATTAGACATTTTCCATAGCATCCATCTGTCCTCAAACGACTCTGCTTCTGTTAGCTTTCATTTTTCCTTCATTCACTCATGTCCAACTTCTCTATCCTTCGTTGAAGCACAAATCTCACCGACTGACTCTCTTTGTATTAAAAAAAAAATATTTCTACCAAATTTAAGTAAATGAATCATCATTGTAACTCATCCCTTAATATTTTATTCCTAGTCAGTCAACAGTATCTTACAAAAATGACAAGAACTCACATTATTTACATATGAAGAGAGGAACAATTAAAATGACTAGGTCAGTGATGGATACTTATTATTAATTAATAACTTACATTCATTACAGAACACAGGTACGAGCTTAACAGTATTAAGTATAAAAATAAAATTATAGTACATATTAATAGTAAAAATATTTAACAATACTTGGTCCTCAATCAAGGTTCAAATGTATTATACTTTCATAAATTCTTTATTAAACGTAACAATTCTTTTTGTTTTGCTACATGTAATAAAAATGCATATTTCTGGGCTCAGTTCGTGTCGCTGCGCGAAATATCCCTTTAATCCATTATTTCTAAGGTAAATGCACTAACACATACCAGAGAATAAATAAAATAAAGAAAAGGTCAGTATAACTGACTCGCTCACCCTCCAAGAGGGCGTCGGTATGAACACTAGGGCGAGTGAGACCACTACCACGAACCTCTTACCAATAGAAATCTCCTACGACAAAACCCCCACAAGAGGGGAGCCGACCCACAGAGTGGGCAGCAACTACTACTACTCCATCCCACGCTACCGACTGCTGCGCCTCTGGTGGCCATCCCTTCAGTTAGCGCACTTTGTACAACACGTACTTTTTTGCTCTCTGTGTTTTTTGTACCCCTTAGGAGGATTTATCTAGATATGGAGCGTTCAGCCATCGCAACATATTTTCTTTCCCTCAAAGACTACAATCAACAGGGCAGGGATTTTAAAAGTAACTTTTGTACAAAAGTAATTATGAAACAAATGGTCTTTATATATACGGTACAAATCCTTACTACATAAGCCACTTGTCAAATTGCAAATATCTTCACTCGGGAACAACATACGCTGAGGGTCACTGATTTATTTATGTCACTATATAAATGTATCTATACAAATTGCTAATGGATTAAAATAAGTAGGTAAAATGCCTTTATTCTCTTATAATAATCACCAATAAGACATTAATATGGACACTCCTGTTACAAAAACACTTATAACACTAACAAATCATTGGATTTTTACATACATGACACGAAATTCGTGAAAGTTAAATTCCCATAACTGGCCAAGACTGAGAATACACACAATGTGATTTAAAGTTACAAAATATTATTCAGCACCTGGACAACAATACATCAACATTGTTCAGACTACACCCAACCATCAAAAAGAAAATTATGACGCACCAAGTAAAATTATGACCAAATGAAGGATGGTTGCTTGGCTTCTATAGTTATGGTCTTCTGGAAAGTACTGGACAAAAATCCTACCCACATCCCTGTAAAGGTCAAAGAATTGTTTACACCCTACATCCACATTGCTTCAATGTTGACACTACGCAATTCCTATAACGAAGAGGCCCTGAGGTCTTACCATCCTTAAAAAGTTCCTCTCTTAACATGTCTTCCTCCCTTCTCCTGGCTGAGTCTTGGTGGTAACTTTTATCAAAACGTAAGCACTGATTCTTGTCTATCCACTGCCTATCACAGTTCTGTTAATAGTCGTGATTTATCCTGTGCCTATAATGATTTTGTTCCCAGTCATAATCACGATATTACATTTTTTGGAACATCCTTAGCAAGATCCTGTCTGCAGTTAAGGGTGGGGCCAAAATGTTTGGTTACATAGAAACATATTCCCTGGTTTTGGTTGGGTTGTTTGAACTACCAAGCTCAACCCTAATCATCATAAAAAATTCCCTAGTGACTAAGTCACACTACTACGACCAATGGAGATTAACTGACAAGATAAAAGTTATGTCTGGTTCTAAGAATAAGAAATTTTGTTCACAAGAACTTGTTTCACAACTAAGCAGACTAAAAAAGAAAAATTCTCGCAAATGTAATACAAGAACTCGCACCTTCATATACTTTTAACAATGAATGGAAAATATACATTATACATAGTCTTCCTTAGAAATCAAATGTCATCTCTTTCCAGTCCTGCCTCCACCTTCAAGCTGATGCTACTAGCTATTTGCAGCTGTGGTGACTAGCTAGGGCATACTTGGATACAACTTGGGACTTGCCAGTGAGTTAAATGTTCTATCACTTAGCTACAGGGACCAAACTTAAGTGCATACTACTGAATAGTAAATGCAAATTTCACTCCTGTGAATTCAAGTTAGGTGGAAAGTGCTGGTATCTGCTCAGTCAATAACAGACACATACATTAAAAGTGGTAAAGCACCTCTCACTTACAAACCCTCATAGTCTAATACATACTGAACTTGATAGAAGGCAGATCAAATTCACAATAATTTTTATTCTTAACTTATCCATTCACACTACAGCAAAAAATTTTGAATGTGTATGATAGAGCAATTCTTGCATGCATACGTACATATTGTTTAAAATTTTGACACATGAGAGTGTCACACTTTCATTAAGCTGTCTGTAAAAACTATCTAAAAAAAAAAACTTGTAAATATTTAATAGCAAGTTAGAACACCCTGTTGTTACATAAAAAGCAATAATGTTGTAAGTCAAACTGAGCTCTTTTCATTGTATAGCTGTCTGGACTAGAATAAATAAATACTGTACATGAGTTCATTCATGAAATTGGTCAATATTTTCCATCTATAAAACTAAAGTAGTCTAGAGTATTTGTATACACTATTCACAATTATTCCTTCTCCTTTACATTACAGAGACCACTTGTCTACTTGCAGTATGTTAAAATATTAAAACACGACTCACAAACTTAATGATAAAAATTCAACAGAAATACTTTCAGGTCTTACAGTTATATGTCCATAAATGATATAAGCACCATGAATTCAAATACTTATATTTTTATATATTTATTTATGAACTTTTTCACTTGATTTTACTTTTCTCGTGAGGGATCTCTCATTTCCTATGACCTGTTACTCTCAAATGAACATCGTACTCTTTGGACGCTTGGATTTCAAGTCAATGGCCCTCGTGCAATTCCGCTAAAAACGTTTTCAAATAAGAGATCAGGAACATCATTTCAACCTGGATTTTCCTCTGATTATGCAAGGAGTTATCTCAAATGGCTCTAATGAAGGTCTTCTATTTATTTGTTGAGTAACTGTCTCTGTATTGCTAGAATTGGACATCATTTCCCCAGACTTCTCCTGCGACAGATTAAATTGAGGTACGCATCTGGACAAACCGACACGCCTGACTTTCCTACTGCAAGCAGGCACTGTCTGAGGACCCCTAACCCCTATACCACTGACTTTGACCACCCTCTGAACGGGAAGACTGCGAGCAGAGGGCTCGAAGTTTGCGTACGGCACGCAGAAAGAATCTATCGTGGGAGCTTTAATGAAAGGTTCATCTTCCCACTTGAAAAACTTGCAACTCTTTCTACTCCCCGTGCCACCGTTTGGACAAGAGAAAAAGTGCCGCCCCTCATTCGGTCCCGGTTTTGAAGTGAGGAGCAGCTTAGCTCTTCTGCCGCACCCACAGAATGGTGGCGTCCTCTTGTACTTGAAACGGCTTTTGTCACTTTCGACCGATGACACCGAGGATTTGTTCAGGTGTATGGGAGTGTTCACTACGGACTTACTCAAACCGACGGATACTCTCGAACTGCTACGAACAACAGGTAAGGCTGGAGTTTTAAAAGAATCTGATGCGTTAAGGCTATGTAACTTTGGAGTTGCCAGTGTATCGGTACGTGGATTTCTATTTTTCACCGTATTAGTTATACACTTTAGAGGGATCAGAGGCTTATCTGACTTCCTACCATCATTACAAACATTCGACGCAGCAGCCTTTTCCAAAGTACCCCCTACTTTGATGACAGGACCACCTTTGCCTGCACCCCTGTCGGTTGCGTTTACGGCATCCAAACTATTTCCTGTTAAACCTGAAAGACCAAGACTGAAATTGATGTCATCTGAGTTATCTTTATCATTCCCATCCTCTTCTAAGTCCTTCCTGGAAGATGCTACTACACCAGACAATGCTGGCCTTGGTACTTTACTGTGCTTGCTTCTATCTTCGGCACCTTCACCTTCCAAGGGCCTCTTGCCGAGAATAACATTCTTCACCTGGTTAAAAAGTTTCTGCGCAGCTTCTCGGACAGTGAAACCCTGTGGGATTGCATAGCTCCTTTACGATAATAAAAACGCAAGTCGTCAAAACTATTTAATACTATCGGCAAACATCCATTAGCAATATCGGAATCAGCTTTACAAAACAATAATGAAATGAAAAAGACATGTGACTGTCATAAAAACAAAATACAATCAATTTGGACTGTCAGTTAATTACATAATACTGATTTTACAATTAAGGTAAAACAAAAAAACATATAGCCACCATTACACGTAATGATCCAAGATGCAAAACGAAAGTAGCAGCTTACTGTTCAGATAAAACACTGCAGTCAAACAAAATGGGACTGATAAAACACTAAGAAACTTAAAAAAGTTTGGGTACATGCACTATCAGAAGATTTTAACAAAATCTCTAAGTAAAATGCTTTATACATAAAATGCTTTATATGCATGCTCAATTATATCAAGCACTTCACTTCTGCATAGAGTCAAATTCATGAAAGCAAAGACATTCTGGCTGTTGTTAAATAGTAAAACCACTGGAAGAATGTTACAAAAATATCTCTAAAAAATTTGTGATACATGAAGTAACCAAGGTCACTGGAAGACTAATTTTTAGAAGTCAAATGGAATTTCATACATGCCATAACCTACATAAGACAGTTAGAACTATTTCATAACATCAATACATGTTCAGAGGATTCTGTAGAACAGTCATACAAATCAAAGCAAAAATATTAAGTACTGATGATTAACAGGAGGGGGGGAAAAGCACTTCAAAACCTAACCTTGGCTTTTGCTGTCAGACATTTTGTAATCTTCAAAACGCATCCATCCTTGGCCATGCGAGAAATCAGCACGGCGGTGTTACGAGTGTCGCATATTCCCGAGTGCTCTCGCCCTTCGAACGAAATGCCTAGATCTTTCAATGCTCCTGCCAAACCTTGAGGTCGTCGCTGGTAAAAATTCTGTGCAGAGAAATGCACTTGTCTAGTAATCACATAACTTTATTTTGATAGCATCAAACTATGCTAAATATTATCCTCTATTTCTATATAAAACACCAAAAGCTATAAGGTAACAAATGAAGTACTTTCAGTAAATGAATAGTACCACTTTTTCCTAGTTCATGGGGCCTTTTCCCATTACCACAAGACTTCTGGTTTCCTGGATTCTGATGACAGGAGTTTTATTATAATCCTAATTCAGCTATAGGATTCATAAGGTTCCAGGTCCGAGCATCTTACACTTGTCGTTTTGCATTGCAATTCTTAGCAATGATTGTGCTTTCTAATTTTCCCAAACTCACAAAGGGAGGGATGGAGTCAGGAAGGATATCCATCTGTAAATAACCTACCTCAACAAATTACAAATTGAGGCATTCACTCAGTGTTAGAAATTCTAGGAAGTCACCCAGTGGTGGCCTTAACTCTGCAGCTAACACATCAGGAATGGATGCAATAAAAGCTACATAAAACATAGGCAGCATGACAGGACGGACATGTAACTACCAACGTAATGAAAGTTAGAAGAATATTGGCTAGAAGTGGCACCACTAAAGAAAACAGAACTTAATAAGTTAGACATGTCAGAGATGAAGATACTGAGATGAGGGGAGTGACAAGAAGAGATAGGGTTAGAAATGAATACATAAAGGGATCAGCAAAACTCACTGACATTCCACTTAGGGCACCCAATGGGGAGGGGAGATGTTGAGAGACATGTTGCAGGAGAGATTATGAGACTTGAAGCAGACAAGGGCCTAAGAGAGGATGGAGAGACTGACTGCATTCAAGAAGACATGAGAGACACAGGAGCAGACAAAGCAAGGACACAAGTTAAAAACAGCAACCACAATTTTGGATTGAGTTGAAAAAGAGAGGAAAAATAAGCCTTCAGCACAGTTGGGCAAAAGGCCGTGAAGCATTTTCCATGCAAATCTGCAGCTAAATAGATGGAATTGACTCAATCTCTTTGAAATTTTTTTCACATAAAGAAGATACTTCTATTTATGGCAGGAGGACCAGCCCTGTGAGAGCTAAACAAATTTGCTCAGTGATCTGGTTAAAATACTTAACAATAATAATTTAAGACAGGGAGGAGACCAAAGAAGAGGTGGACATACTGCTTCAAGTATGATCTAATAAACAGATGCAAAACAGAGTTGGTTTAGGCCCATGACAAGTGGAGGAAACTGGTCGAACAGTCATTCTCATAATTCAAAACAAGAAGAACAAGAGGCTGAAGAAGTTTCACCAAACCACTGAGTTACATTCCTAGATTTGAGAGGAAAAACCTGATGGATTTGTTCATAAATAAGAGTTGAAATTCAAGCAGCAGTTTTAGAAATTAGGCAGTTATGTAGACAGAAAACAAAGGAAATGGATGATATAAAAAAAACAAAGCCTGGGAAGAAGTACATTCCTCTTATGGGAGTACAAAAAAAAAAAAAAAGTTAACATCTAGCAAGATGGAAGATGAAACACTCTGGATATACCACTTAGTTTGTCATCCCTTGTCTCAAAGTGAACCACTCAAGTAAGACAACAGTTTGCATTTTGCATTTAACATAGTATTTCATTTCCATTAGAATGATAAAAGCTGCTAGGAAGTAACCATGAGATTTTTTACTTCTCATACCCAGTGAATAATATTATTTAACTGGAGACAACAGTACAATGACCTCTAGTGAAAAAAAAAACTGCTGGCAGAATGGCATAATTTCACATGCCAAAAACCATCTTTTACTACTACAAAATATGTACCTTGTAAGTTAGCCTAATGTCAATCCACTGGTTAAAGAACTCCGGTTTCCTCAGCTGTTTTCGGTTGCATTCATAATGAAGGCAAACGCCAAGATCCCAGTCTGAGGGACACAAAAATAAATAGTCAGAAAATACACTTCACTCTTTAACTTCATTACATTCCAGGATGAAAAAAATAAACTTTATTTAAGGAAATCAACAACTGGGCATAAGATCTTGAAGAGTTCACAGTCATTCTCATGAAGAACTTTGATATGTATTGTAGAATAAACGGAAAATGTCACTAGTTGGTGGTAAAATTTACAGTTAAACTTTAGTTCTGTAATGCAGGATTGTTTTACAACTGGGCAAAAAAACATGAACTGTACTAAAACGATTTACTTCAGTGAAGTAGCTTCTGTAATGAGGACTTAAACTTAATATGTCAAATACTTTCAATCAATTCTCCTTTTAATGAATGACCTAACATATCTCTTTCAACCCATCATATCTTTTCTACAGTCCTCTCGAAGACATTCTATGTTGCCTACGTCTGTTTTCAAATGCTTTTCTTTAACTTCTGTGCCTGAATCACTTAGATCAGAAAGACATCTCTGTTCAAGCCACAACTTGAACAAAACTAGCTGAATTAACTGTTAAAATGGCCAGCACTTACCTGACCAGGTAGCAAAGGTGACATGCTTAGAAGCCACGTTGGTGTTGAAAGACATTTGGTGCTCGTCGCACAATTTTCTGATCCACGAAGAGAACAAACCCAGGCAGGTTCCAAGAGGGACACCAGCTTCAACCTGCTCCTGAGTTATTCCTTAGATAGAGAGAAGGGAACCATTATGTTTATAGTCATATTTATTTAAAGTATACAATAAACTACAAACACATATATGCTGGACAACAAAATGATTATGGATCTTATCTATTTCATCATTATCCACAATAGTATGAGACCTTAGGACCGTCTAAAATTACAACCAATTTGTTAAGAGCAGGTGGAATGCCATTCATTGAAGTGATGAAGACAATAATATATTGAAAAAATGATAATGGAAACGACTGCACTTTAAAATTTATGGGAGAATAAGACTGGGAATTTTACAGAAAGTGCTTACAAAGCTGGAGGAATATTATCAAAAGTGACAAGTAGTATAAGTCCAGCTGCATGCCAGAAAAATGTTATTGTTAGTATACAATAAGGTTTTGTACATACTTACCTGGCAGATATATACTTAGCTTTACGTCTCTGACGTCACGACAGAATTCAAAACTCGCGGCACACGCGACAGGTAGGTCAGGTGATCTACCTTACCCGCCGCTGGGTGGCGGCTGTAAGAACCAATCTCCCTTTCCAGCCAGAATTTTTCCTTCCACCTGTCTCCTGAGGGGAGGCTGGGCGGGCCATCAATCGTATATATCTGCCAGGTAAGTATGTACAAAACCTTATTGTATACTAACAATAACATTTTTGTACATGAACTTTCCTGTCAGATATATACTTAGCTGATTGACACCCTTGGTGGAGGGAAAGAGACAGCAATATAAATATGGAAAAAAGGGGAAAACAACACTAGTTGTAGGATGTAAATACCACCTTGGTTCTTACCTGTTTAGGCAGAAGACTTCGTAGTTACTGTCTATGAGTCTGCATTGCCTTAAGAGCTTCAGCGAGGGCGTGACCTACAGCTGACAGACTCTTTGGGTCTATCAAAGGGATTTGGTTATCCGCTTACTTGATAGAATCCGAGCAGGATCTGTCAACGGGGATTCGCCCACTTATATGACAGAACCTAACCACTATCATTGCAAGGAGCTCAAACATAAACCGATCACCTAACCAATCTAATCATTGTTAGAACTACGAAATGAAAAAAACATGCCTACCCGCATGTTCTTTCAAACAACCAAAAACTTACAACCTAACAAGGGGGAAAATATATACTACAAAGGATATGTCTCAGCTCCCTGCCCCAGCACCGAAACCGCCGATACGTACGGGCCTAACGCGAAGCACTTTTCATACGTAATTTTGACGTCTCTCAGATAGTGGTTTGCAAAGACTGAGTTGCAACGCCAGAATGTTGCCTTCATAATATTACTCAGGGATATGTTTTTGTTAAAAGTCAATGACGTGGCAATAGCTCTTACCTCATGAGCTTTGACCTTAAGAACTTTGAATTGACTTTCATCACATATCGCATGCGCTTCTTTCACCAGGCTTCTGATAAAGAAAGAAAGCGCATTCTTCGAAAGAGTCCTCCTTGGATCTCTTACAGAGCACCAAAGGTTGACATCATTGCCCTTAAGTTTTTTCTTTCTCTGTAGATAAAACTTCAAACTTCGTACTGGGCAAAGCGACCTCTCTGCTTCCTCGCCTACTAATGCAGACAAGCCTTGGACTGCAAAGCTCCTAGGCCAAGGATTTGAGGGGTTCTCGTTCTTAGCCAAGAACGAAGGTAGGAATGAACAGATAGCTGCATCTCCTCTGAATCCCACAGTTCCTTCTAGTGCATGGAGTTCACTAACCCTCTTTGCGGAAGCCAATGCCATGAGAAAAATTGTCTTCCTCGTGAGGTCTCTAAACGAGGCAGACTGAGGCGGTTCGAACTTAGTGGACCTCAGGTAACGTAGCACTACATCCAGATTCCAACTCGGAATCCCTGGCGAAACCTTCTTGGATGTTTCAAATGATCTTATTAGATCATGAAGGTCCTTATCTTCTGAAATGTTTAAGTTTCTGTGCCTAAACACTGCAGACAGCATGCTATGATAGCCTTTAATGGTTGATACCGCCAATCCACTTTCTTCCCTAAGGAAAAGTAAGAAGTCTGCTATTTGGGTTACAGAGGTACTGGAAGAGGAAAAGTGATGGTTCTTACACCATCGCCGAAAGACGTCCCACTTCGATTGGTAGACTCTAAGGGTAGAAGGCCTTCTTGCTGCTGCGATAGCCGTTGCAACTCTTGCAGAAAAGCCTCTCGTTCTGACCAAACTTTTGACAGTCTGAAGCCAGTCAGATCTAGAGTGGGGAGGTTTTTGTGATACCTCTCGAAGTGGGGTTGTCTGAGCAGATCGATCCTCTGTGGTAATGCTCTCGGAAGATCTACTAACCATTCCAGTACCTCTGTGAACCATACTTGTGCGGGCCAGAACGGGGCTACCAGCGTCATCCTTGCTGCCTCCAATTCTGCAAATTTCTTTAGAGTCTCTCCCAGTATCTTGAATGGAGGAAAAGCATACATGTCTAGACCCTTCCAATCTAGTAGAAAAGCGTCTATCGACACTGCCCCTCTTGGGTCCGATATCGGAGAGCAGTAGTTGGCTATCCTCGCATTCTTGGCTGTGGCGAAGAGGTCTATATGAGGCTTGCCCCAAAGCTTCCACAGGTCCTGGCAAACATCCTCGTGAAGAGTCCACTCTGCAGGCAGGACTTGATCTTTCCTGCTTAGGAGGTCTGCTCTGACGTTCTTTTCTCCCTGTACGAAACCTGGTAAGGAGACAAATCTTCCTTTCTTCTGCCCACAGCAGAAGTTCTTTTGCTGTCTCGTACAGGGAGAAAGAGTGAGTCCCCCCTGCTTCCTGATGTAAGCCAGGGCCGTGGTGTTGTCCGAGTTGATCTGTACTGCTGAAGCTAGGACGTGGGGCTCGAAAGCTTTCAAAGCTAGCCAAACAGCCATCAAGCTCCTTCTTGTTGATGTGCCAGGTCACCTGTTCCTTCTTCCAGGTGCCTGACACTTCTCTTGAGCCGAGCGTTGCTCCCCAACCTGTTTCCAAGGCGTCGGAATACAACACTTGGTTGGGGTTCGGAATGTGAAGGGACATCCCTTCTGCAAACCTGAGAGGGTTGGCCCACCAAGAGAGGTCCTTCTTGATTTCCCTTGAGATCTCAAAGGAGAACTCTAGGTTTTGCGAACGACACCTCCAGTTTCGATGTAGAAAGAACTGGAGAGGTCTGAGGTGCAACCTTCCTAGAGAAAGGAATTGCTCAACGAGGAGATGTCCCCAACAAAAACTCATCCACTCCCTCGCTGTGCATACGTCTTTCTCTAGGAAGGCTTTAACTTTCTCTGACCCTCGAGCTATCCTTTCTGGAGACGGAAAAGCCCGAAAATCCAGAGAAGCCATCCGAATCCCCAGATAGATACGATCTTGACTGGGGATCAACTGAGACTTTTGAAAGTTCACCAAAAGTCCAAGAGAACTTGCCATGAAAAGGGTCTTTTGTAGGTCCTCCAAACATCTTTTCTGCGACTTGGCTCCTGATTAAGCCAGTCGTCCAAGTAAAGGGACACTCTGACTCCCTCCAAGTGTAGCCATCTTGCTACATTTTTCATTAGGCCTGTGAAGACCTGAGGGGCTGTTGAAAGGCCGAAACACAAGGCCCTGAACTGGAATATCCTTCCTCCCATCATGAACCTGAGGTATTTCCTTGAAGAAGGATGGATAGGCACATGGAAGTAAGCGTCCTGAAGATCTAGGGACACCATCCAATCCCCTGGACGAAGGGCCGACCAACACTGAGGATTTCGTCTCCATGGCGAACTTCCTCTTTTCTACAAAGAAATTCAGGGCGCTTACATCCAGAACCGGTCTCCATCCTCCTGAGGCTTTTGGAACTAGAAAAAGGTGGTTGTAAAAGCCCGCTGAGCAAGGGTCGCTCACTAGCTCTATAGCCTCTTTCTCGAACATTTGTTCCACTGCTTGTGTTAAAGCAAGGCTCATGATGGGATCCCTGTACCTGGCCACCAACTCCCTCGGAGTCGTTGTCAACGGTGGTCTTTCCGTAAAGGGAATCAGGTATCCTTTCCGGATAATCGAGAGGGACCAGTTGTCCGCTCTCTCTTTGCCCAGGCTTCCGAGAATCTTAGAAGCCTGGCACCTACTGATGTTTGGAGGACTACTTCCCTACTTCTTAGCTCTGGAAGAGCGTGAGAAGGATCTACCTCTCTTGAAAGGTCTTACCTACTCGATGTAGAGGCTCTAGAAGGAGGGCCCCCTCGAAAGGGCTCCTGTCTAGCTGGAGTCTCCTTCTTCGTCTTCGTCTGAAAGGAGGGTCCTAGGCTTCCGTGCCGACTGCGCGAGCATGTCCTGAGTCGCCTTCGCAGAGATAGATCCTGAGATGTCCTGGATTATCTTCTTCGGAAATAGCAGAGGCGAGAGCTGCGATACAGGAAGCGAGGCTCTTTGGGGGGCATGCGATACGGACTTTGTCAGAAAAGAGCAGAAGACTGATCTCTTCTTAAGGATCCCTGCTCCAAACAGGGAGGCTATTTCGCTCGATCCATCTCTAACTGCTTTATCAATGCACGTTAGAACACTGTTGAGATCTCCTGGCGAAATAGCATCCGGGTTCTGAGTCTTCTTAGCCAAGACCCCCAAAGACCAGTCAAGGAAGTTGAAGACTTCCAAGACTCTGAACATTCCCTTCAACAGGTGGTCAAGCTCGTTCATAGCCCAGGTAGTCTTAGCAGACAAAAGAGCCGAGCGTCGTGCTGCATCCACCAGTGAAGAGAAGTCCGCATCCGCCGATGAAGGAAGACCCAGGCCTAGGGGTTCTCCAGACTCGTACCAAAACCCTAGTCTGCCCGTAAGCTTGGAAGGAGGAGGGAAAGAAAACACAGTCTTCCCTTTCTCCTCCTTAGAAAGCAGCCAATCACCAAAACCTCTCAAAGCCTTCTTCATTGAGATGGTTGGCTTCATCCTCACAAGAGGAAACTTTCGTCTTCTTCGAAGTCGAGAATAAAGAGAGAGGAGACGGAGGAGCGACGGGAGTAAGGGAGTCTCCAAACTCTTGAAGAAGGAGATCTGTAAGGATCTTATAGGACGAAACTGAAGAGTCCTTCACTAAATCCTCTTCTGAAGGTTCAACTTCATCCACTGAAGAACCCTCCGCTTCTTTACGAGGGCAGTTAGACTTCTCTAAAGAAGTGCGTCTGTCTAGTGAGTGTCTAGTAGCAGTCTGGCGCCTATCAGGGGAAGCCAAAGCTTCTGGAGAGCTCCTCTCAAAAGATTCCTTCCTACTCTGATGAGTGCGTACTCTTTGATCCTTCAGACTACTCCTAGAATCCCGGGCTTCCAAAGGGGAGCGCCTGCTAGGAGAGGAGAGCCTACTATGCTCAAGGCGCTTAACAGGATCCATGCGCCTGTCCAAAGGAGAGCGGCTGCCAGGCGAGCTGCGCCTACCATGAGGCGAACGCCTACTAGGCTCTTGGCGCCTACTTACAGTAGAGCGAAGCCCTGGAGAAGGTCGCCTACTAGGTGACCGGCGTCTACCATGCTCCACAAACTTCGATCTAGACTTGTGTGTCTCTTCAAAAGGTAGTCTCCCAGAAGAGACATATCTTTCAGGCTCTACACGCCTGTCCCGAACAGAGCGGCTAATAGGAGAGCCGCGCCTATCAGGAGAAAAGCGCCTATCAGGAGAAAAGCGCCTACTTCCCTTCTTCGCTTTCCGACACCGCGCTTGGGACGGGAGAGCGTCTACTTGGGGAGTAGCGCCTACTAGGTTCAAGGCGCCTAACAAAAGGCGAGATCCTGTCTCTTGACGAATCCTTTAAAGAGGAGGCTCTCTTATCCGGAGATTGAAGGATCTTCGGAAAGGAGCGAGAAGACGAGGCTGTACGCCTGTCTTTAGACGAGCGCCTACTAGGCGCTAGATCCCTTTCTACTGGAGAAATGTAGTCACCAGGAGAAAGCTTCTTGGGCGATTGACGCCTGGAAGACGACAAGCGTCTGCCGAGGGAAGAGCGCCTCCTTCCATCCGCTGATACAGGAGAGAGAGCCGATTCTGACTGAGAAGGTAACACAGGCGAAGGAATTCTAGACTTCTTGACAGGGAGAGAGACGTCTTTCCGACGCGTTCCTCCTGCCAAGGAGCCCGCCAGCGCCGAAATCTGCGCTTGCAGCCCTGCAAGAATCCGAGCTGGAGATCTTGCAAAATCCTCCACCGGAGAAGAGGCTCGAAGCCTACTATGAGGCGAGAACTCCTGCTCCCTCCTGGGTTTCTTGATCTCTACTTCCGGCTCTTCTGGAAAAACTTCCGGGCTGGAAGGAAAATCGCCAGGAGCCTTCCAGGCTCTCTTCAGCGGTCGCGAAGAATCCGAGGCGCTCCATCCTCTTCTAGGAGAAGGTGAGGAAGAAGAAGAGAAGCATTGGCGCAATACCTCCTTCTTCGCGCGAACAAGGGCAGCCTGGGTACGAACATCAGGATCTACCGAGGGACGCCTGATTCGGTGGGAGTTTCTCCCTAACCTTCTGCGGCTGTTGACTTTCCTCCTCCACTGGGACTGGGAGTCTGGAAGAGGTCTAGGCCTGGAAGCATTAAGGAGCTGATCAGACGCACCCTCCACTGCACTGGGGTCACTGCACAATTCACCTTCACTATTACTCTTACCTTGCAACAAACGAATTTTCTTCTCCATGCTAAGGATCGTGGCTCTCATGGTTGCCACTTCCGAAGGCGTATCTTTAGGTTCGATGCAGGGAGCAGGAGCTGAAACGGGAGAAGGATCTAGTGCTACGACAGGATAGTCTACTTCTACCTCGCTAATACGAGACTTACTAGAACTTCTAGACGAAGCTTTTCTCACCCTGTCTTTCTCCAACTTCCTCAAGTAGGAAGAAAGAGACTTCCATTCACCCTCATCCAACTTCTCACACTCATTACACGGGTTAACAAAAGAACATTCTTTCCCTCTACATTTAAAGCAAACTGTGTGAGGATCTACCGTAGCTTTCGGTAGTCTCACCTTGCATTCATCCATAGAGCACACCCTAAACATAGAAGATTTCTTAACCTCTAAATCAGACATCTTGAAATCAAAGAAAAATCCAAATCAATATCCAAAAACAATCCACAAATGCGTATGCCAAGCCAACAAGCTCAGGTACTTCACCGAAAGTCAGTCCAAATAAATCCACGGCAACGAGAATCGAATAAAGCTGTCAGGAGGTAACAACCACAGGTGTAGTCGTCACCGGCGACAGAAAAATTCTGGCTGGAAAGGGAGATTGGTTCTTACAGCCGCCACCCAGCGGCGGGTAAGGTAGATCACCTGACCTACCTGTCGCGTGTGCCGCGAGTTTTGAATTCTGTCGTGACGTCAGAGACGTAAAGCTAAGTATATATCTGACAGGAAAGTTCATGTACAAAAAACAAAAACGGGCAGTCTATACAATGAAGCAAAAACTGTACTGGAGAAAACGTGTCATGATCTTTACAAACAGAGAACCAAGACAAGCAATCAAAACCAGCTGGTACCATATGACAAGACACTGAGGATGAGGCAAAAGATGACGTAGACAGCGAGGGTAGTCTTTTACGAGGAAGAATTTCCTGCTCAAGATTGAAGTCATCTTTATTTTCATTGCTATGTTCATCTAGTATGTCTGGGTTTGAATACCATAGCAACAGTACTCTCACTAATTCTAAGGAGGTCTGACACCATTAATTACTGGAGAAGAGCACTGGAGTTTAGAGATCATTCCTTGGGTAAGAATCCAAGAAAAACGTTAGATATGCCAGTAAGAAGCACAGTTGGTCTTTGACAACTATGCATACATGTAGTACCCATGCTGCTAATTACAGTGCACAGAACCCTTTATGGAAGTACATATAGCTTACAATATGCCTTGCAAAACTTCTTTAACTGTACCTAACTTCAATTTTCACTTGTTTTCAAGAACTGATTCTAATAAAAGGAACTTCTCAAACACAGCTTCTATAATCCTTGCAGTTTTGTAGATGGGAAATACTGTGGCCAGTAGCCTATTGTTTTCTGGATAAAAGTAACTAACTCAAGACCACCTGTTACTCTGAACACTGCACTAGTGACAGCTGGTCCCGTTACCTATCAGTCACATCAAACTTGCTTCACGAAATGAGAGGGACCCAGCATTGTTTGGCTCTTTCACAAAAGAATGACACTGCATTAACCCCTGCGACTTATAATCAGAGCCTACAGGTGGTATCACTGCCACTACGGTTGCTACCTTCACTCTACAGTTACAGTTGGGGGACAAGCACTTTTACCTTAGGATTCAACAGCTACCACAGGAGAAGAGGGCTCTGACATAGCCAAACTGCAAGCACAGGCAGTGGACAGAGAATGTCCTTAGAATTGCATGCTATTCTGCATGGAAGACTACAAGAAATACAACATGAAAAATGCTTGAATATGCCAAAATAAGAGAGAAACCACTAAACATTCTCAAAATATTACAAAAGATAAATGAAAACCAACAAAATTACAAAGTGAAGATGACAATGAAAACAAAGCGAAAGCTGAAGCACCTCCAGCGTGTTGCCAAGCTAATTAGCTACCAACAAACTGGCAATAAGGAATTCAAGACTATATATGTAAGTGTTACATAATAAAAATATGGAATGTTATTCCATATATATAAAAAACTAAAACTATGATTAATTAAAACCAGTGACCCAAGAGGTCAACCAGATTGCTTGCAGGAATGTGATCAGACCAGAGACGATAAAGTATGCTAAGATGACATATACAATAAAGTAGGCTATGATGACGTGCCGTCACCTGTGGTCCTTCATTTGTTTTGAAAACATTAGTCCAAGCTTCCTGCTTGAGACAACTACCGTGACCTATAATTCAAACGGCCTACGTGATTTGTAATCTGTGTCATCTGTATGTATGTATGTTCATATGTTCGAGCTACTGTCTGCTTCCTTTATGATTTGTAACCAAGATGGTAGCAGAATAGAATTAGCCATCATCATGGCAGAAGCGATCAAGCCATTGTCATTAGAAGACCTGTACATCTTTATCTAAGCTTCATCATGTAGATTTGAATTAGCCATCATCATTGGCAGACCTGTACAAATTTCCTCTGATCTTCATCATGTAATCTCAGAGAATAGAACTATTTTTTGTAATCAGTGTTTTCTACTAGAACCTCACATCAGAAAGAGATCGAATGAAGTTATAACTATCATCATGAGTTTAACACATCGTCGTCATAACCAAAGAAGATACCGACTTCGTAAGTTATCAACAAACCCCAAGACACTCCAATGAGTATGGCAGTGCATAACCAACCGACTTAGTGTAAGATTATTGCAAGTCTAACATAACCTCATAGGGCGCCTTATTATACAAGGCAACAGCTCTTTCATATATTCTGCAGAAACTGGAAAAACATAAATAAATATGAAGATCAATTTGCAATAACAAGGATCTGTACTTAAGTCACAAAACAAAGCCAATCACAGTCCTCAGGACCCAGCTGTAGACTAACCTGTTAAATTCTTGCAAAACTCTGAGAGTATCGGTTGCTCTACAGGCATAACGTATTGATGAAACTCAGACATAATGTCTCCTGTGGCGGTACGTAACAGCACCGCTGGGAATTCGATGACCTCCTGCCGACCCATGCGTGCTCCATTTTCCCAACAGGTCGACTCAAAGTCTAACACAACTAAGAAGTCAAATTCTTGGGCTGAAAGAGAAACTTACGATAAAATTTTCCTTCATAATTTTCAGCATAAAAATAACAATAAAAGGGTAAATTACACAGGTATTCATTTTCTTCTTAATAAAACTTGCAAAGCACAAAGATCTTTAATGCTTACCAGAAGGTATAAGAGAGTTTGAGCAATAGACATTGTATTTCTGAACATACTACATACAGTTTCAATAAACTACTACATCACATTTTCCTTAACCAGGACATATACTTTGCTTGCATGAGTCCTCGCAGTGACTACATATTCTAAAAAATCTTTCAAGTTACAAAATCTACTTTTGGGAAACTATTCGGTACTCACCAACTCTGCAAGCACGTGCCGAACCATCCTTCACTTTCCTCTTCTGGACCAGTCCCAACTCCCTGAAAATCACTTGGAAGTTCAGTATATGCAAAACATAACAAGAGCATCCTGAAATTGTCTAATTCCAAATTCCAACCCACCTGTAGCCAGTTACAAGTTCCACCTTCGGCCAAATTTTTATCACAATCCACAAGCAACTTGTGCGATCTCCTGACAGTCGGAGAAACTGAATGTAACAAAAGTGTAACACATAATGTAGACTTATTGGGCTAATAATGACTCAAAATCCTGGTATAGTGCAAACCAAACAAAATTCAGTGAGGTTCTGATGCATCATTAGAGTTCATAATTGTACGTTTTAAAGACATCAAATTCATTGCACAAATAAACTTGACAGGTCTCTAATGAGAAGAGCCCTACCTCTAATCTGCCAGACAAAAATGAACAAAGATGTTCAACACGTACAAATACGTATACTAAATAGTATATCCTATGCAACGCTTATATTCTATAAATGTGAAGTTCTATCATACCATAAATTAATATAACAATACACAGGATGCGTGTAACCCCTTCGTACATCAGGTCAAGTGTTGTAAACTTTAACGTATTACAGTACTTTATTCAGCAAAAAAATTATCATTTATAAAATTCATTACTCGACTCATTTTTCCGAACCTTTATCCTTACATTTTTTTGACATGGGTAGACCAAGGTTGAGTAAAAATGTGCTCATTACTGAAACATTTCCAAAAATTTTCTCCAGTTCCAGAGAAAATTTTTTTTGGGGTAAAATCTCTCTCTTTCTCTCTCTTATTTAACTATACTTGGTTAGAATCAGTAATATAAAAACATAGTACAAAAAACAAATAAAAGAAAAAGAACAGTCAAGTTTCTTCATAAAAATGGTAAATTTAGGTAAGACTCCAGAGAGATCTGAATTCGACAGCATCTGGAAGCAACTTGGAGTGCAAGCTGACAGGTGGATGGGGATTCACCTTCTCTGTCATTAGATAATTATACCTTGTCAAAAAGTTTGCACTCAAAAGCTAAATCCTATGTAAAGAACAGAGATTTTTATCTGTGTAGGAACAAATACTACATCCATAAACACACCACAATTGTAACACCATTCTACCACAATCCTCGTCTCTCTGAGGTTCACACATACAAAGATCAGCTTAGCATCAGGACACATCTGCAAAATTCTCAATACTCACAGTGCCAGCCGCTTGGTAGCCATGACTCATCCGCAGGCAAAGGGTCATAGCTGTCGTTCAAGGACCTTGAAACTAAAGTCTCCCATTTCCCCCTACACAACTCCAACTTGTCACAATCCACTTAATTCTCTCTGCTGGTAGGTGGCCATTCCTGATCTGCAAATAAGCACCAGAATACTAAATGATAACTTATCAGTCATACCAAATAATTAGCCTTTATGATTTACAGACAAGCACAACAAACAGGGTAAAATACCAAATGGCCGGCCTCTAGCATAGCACAGCCACCTTCCCAAAAATCAGAAATTGTGGCAAATTGTGACTTGAGAGAGAAGACTGACTTCGAGAGGAAAGTAGGGGTCTCGAGGTGTTGTTTTGATGGATGTTGGCTCTTGACTAATGTCTTTCCTGGGTTACAGGATGTGTTATAAAGTAGTACTTTTTCAGGAA
Source organism: Macrobrachium nipponense (assembly GCF_015104395.2). Taxonomy (NCBI): domain Eukaryota; kingdom Metazoa; phylum Arthropoda; class Malacostraca; order Decapoda; family Palaemonidae; genus Macrobrachium; species Macrobrachium nipponense. The sequence goes on from NC_087222.1 coordinate 33,828,777, forward strand.
GGTGGTCGCCCTACAGTAGAGGCCATTTGGGATTTTACCCTACTACTATTTGTCAAAAATATAAACGTTTGCATATGAACATTCAGATAATGAAAGTTGCCTAGGCCTTACTAAGACCATGTACTATGTTGATTTTATGTTTTCGGGTAAAGTTAGCCCAAATATCAAGTTACATTAGAAGAAGTCTTACAAGATACCAATCACCTTACTGAATCAAACACCGACATGTCATTTGACCGAGGTCAGCTTGTTAATCTATGTAATAATTCCGCGTAGGGTATTTCTTTGGAAATTGGTTTCCTAGAGTAATTGGGTTGCATATGAAGACTTTACCGTTATTTTTTGGGAGTCAGCTGTAATTAACCTCCAGGGGCCAGTACTAGCTAAACACGGCGAAATATATTTGACGCCCCAATCCCTAGTGGTTTTCGTATTCGCGGGACTTTATTGCAGAGAATTACCATCAGGTTAGATATGGATAGACAGAATACACTGTATAGCTTACAATTTAGGGCAAATGACAAGTGCTGGGACCTATGAGGTCATTCAGCACTGGAAGATAAATTGAGAGTAGAAAGGTTAAAAAGGAGAAACCGGAGGAAAACCTTTTGCAGTTGCACTATGAATCAATTGTTAGGGAGGTTGAACAGTAAAATGGAGGAAAGACAATAGGCTAGGAAAGGAGGTACAGTAAAAGGAAGAGAGGGGTTGCAGCTACTGGGGGGGATGCCACGAAGCACCTTAGGTAGCTAATGTCTACAGTGTACCGCATGAGGCGCACTGACGGCACTACCCCTTTAAGGAGACCGTGGACAGGCAATGGTAAGTCTGGTTAGGTTGTACCTTACTAGGCCTATTCTCTCTGGGGGTGAGCATAGAACAACCTAACTACTACCTAGGCTAGTATCATAACCTCCCTTGGGGCATCATGCCCTGATCTGGTAGAAGAGGCTTTGCCCCCCCGGGAGCCCCAAAAATGACATACTATGTATAGGCTAGCCTATCCTATCACTGTCTCCCTACTCTTACAAATGACTCCTAGCCATCAACAGCCCCCAAAGAGTACTAATGTTAGGTTAGGGTAGGTCGTAGAACTATTACTTTACATCCTACAGGCTTAAAAATGACCTATAGGTAATATACCAAATTGTTAAAAAGAATGTCAACCCTCCCCCTAAAATGCCTGGGTATGGCCTCGCCCCCCTCCGATGTGCAGAATGATTAGGGATACCGGCCTAAGGTACCCCGCTCTAGGAATAATTTACCTAAGTTCTAATAACCTCAAAAATATACAATAATAAAATAAATGCAAACTAATTATTATTACAACAAAATCAATGTGTTAAACTAGCCTGTTAATACGAAAATACTTAAAAAAACGGTTTTAAACACTAATGTCGGACTGGACTCTTATTTAAGTAGTAGTAGTAGTAGGTAGAATTAGTTACTAACGTAAACAATGACACTATCTATGTAACGGCACCTCCATATGTGCATTTATATATAACATAAAAAAGCTAATATTTTCTCGTTTTCCAGTGGTATTCGCTTACATAACGCGTTCAAGTGCATCTAATATCCTTTTTTAAAAGCTATATGTCATAATTATCTCCTCATTGCACAAATAAAGTCGCCAAATATGCATATATATTGCTATATATAGTGGCAAGCTTTCGTCAACTTGATCATTTGGCCGCCTGAATAAACGATTAGACAATAATATATCTGTCTTAGGAAAATGGAAGCTAAAAATAGCTTTTTTGTTTTTTCAGGCAACTCCAGGATTGCTTGATTGTCAATGAGCCATTATCCGGGAACGTCTAGCTGCTTGTAAGTCCACTTAAGTCCCATTTGTTGGCAATATTACTTAACATCCTTATTTTAATACACACTTTAGGTATGAAAAGCTAAGAACAGAATATAGTTATTTATTTACGAAATTTACCCAAGTATACATTGACACATTAAAATCATACATATACAAATATCTAGAGTTCAAGTCCCATACCCCCTGCAGCATGTAATAGTTCTCATACCCCCAAAGGGTATGGATACCCCCTTTTAAGAACCCCTCCATGGTATGATGCACCTGCAGGGCATATTCAGGAAAACAGAAGTAGGTAGAGCAGTTGAAAGTGAATCCAGTAAATTGATTTTGGCAATTAAACATCCTATGGTCCTGTCTGTTTCTTATAACCTGACTGCCCACAGTATTCTTATAGCTAAATTCACCATGAATTTAGACTTTCCACTTGGACTATGGTAGGAAAAATAATGTATATGCTTTTCTGAATGAGTTGGTTTGCGATAGATACTTCAAAAGAGAAGGAATTAGTGGATGTCTGGATTGTGGTAAACTACGTATGACATCTAGAAAAGTTAAACTATTATTTTTCATAATCCACAGGGAACTTTATTTGGGGGAACTAAACTTTTTATATAAATTTAGCTTCACATTTATTATCTACATCAGAAAGACGGATCTTAAACGTAAATAGTATTGAAAATGAGATGAAAAGTCAAGAAAAAGAAATATTAAAAATAACAGAAGGAAAATGCAGTTAGCGTAAGAATTATATTGAAAATAAAGTAATCAAATGCTATAAAACGTTCAGAGAAGGTGAGGAGATAAAGTAAAAAGGAAATACTCTATATATATATATATATATATATATATATATATATATATATATATATATATATATATCTAATAAAAGGAGCCCATAAAAACACCAAAATAGAGAAAAAGTACTATATACGAAAAACGACATCTTCGTACTACGCAGAGTGATATATGGAACCCAGTCTAATCTTCGCCTCCTCACTACGGACCACATATACAGGTATCTGATTCATTCTGTTCCGACATTGCTGCCTATAATAGCGTGACTCATTCCAACAGACTTCTACGCAAGTTAAATAACTAATAGACAATAGTGCATGGAATAATCTTGAGCAACAAGACAAAGTTTTAAACTTATCCAACACCCCCTTACTGTAAATCAACATTTAGTTTTAAATTTAGGCTTATCCTTTGCCCTTATGCCAGACCGCAAAAACAACCTAGACTTCATAGTGGCTTTTGATAAATTCATATCTGACAAAAACTACAACCGTGAAGAGATATGTTTAAAAGGAGTGTTACTAAATGCTTTAACTGACTTACATAAGAAATATCCTGTTCCCCGCAGATTCATGATAGCCATCCACTCGCTAAAAAAGTTAGATGTTATAATAAGTAGATCCGACAAAGACGGCAAAATCGTAATAATGGACAAAGACTTCTACCTTGACAAAATCAACCAGCTCCTTAGCGACACAAACACATACGAAAAACTGACGAAAAATCCCCTCCAAAACGTTCCCACAGAATTTTTTCGGAAAGTAAGATTAATTGGCAAAGACAAAAAGAGTATTGAACTGTTAGAGAAATTTAAAGTAATTAATCCTAAATTACCCTATTTTTATGGCCTTCCCAAAACTCACAAAGACAATCTTCCATTCAGACCCATCGTTTCATGTGCCGGTGCTTTCAATTACAAAATTTCTAAATGGTTAGCTGGCCTCCTTTCCCCCTTTTTTAGGCACTTTTCTCCCAGTCACATTAAACATTCGGAAGATTTTTGTCACAAATTCAGAGAAGCACCTATACCACTTCACAACATAAAACTTTTAAGCCTTGATGTAGATTCCTTGTTCACTAAAGTACCAGTACAGGACGTTCTTCAGTTTTTAAGGGTAAAATTATCCCCCTATTCAGATCATTTCCCATTGGCGCTTGACAAAATAATAAAGCTAGTTGAATTATGTGCATCTAATAACGTATTTTCATTCGGGGAATCATTCTACAAGCAAAAATTCGGGTGTAGTATGGGTAGTCCTTTAAGTCCTGTTCTAGCCAATCTGTACATGGAATACTTTGAAACTACAGTAATAAATGCAATAAAACCCAAAAACATGCTGTGGATGAGATACGTGGATGATATCCTAACATTTTGGGATAATAGGTGGGCAATTTCAATGAATTCCTCTCGAAATTAAACACATTAGTGCCCAGCATCAAATTTAAAGTTGAATGGGAAACAGACAACAAAATTCCTTTTCTTGATGTTTTAATAATCAGAGATACGACAGAATACAAATTTACCATATACAGAAAACCAACGTTCTCACTTTCATACATCACTACTTTAGCTATCATGACATTTCTATCAAAATAGGTGTAGCTAGTAACTTGTTCTTAAGAGCCTTACGAATTTGTTCCCCAGAATTCCTGGAAAAAGAATTTGAACTAATTCGCAAGCAACTTTCGTCTTTAAAATATCCTGACCATATAATTGAGAAAGCAATTCACAAAGCTAACGTAATTTTCTACCGACCCCCTAAAGACAAGACCAGAGATACACCCAACAATAAAATAATAATTCCCCACCTGGACACGATTAAGAGAATAACCAACCCCCTCGGAAAATCGAACCCTATTGTATTTACTTACCCAAACACCTTAGCCAAATCCCTGATTAACGTCCAACAAAAGACATCTCCAAAGGACTCTGTATACGAAATCCCATGCCAGGACTGTGACCAATCTTACATCGGATTTACAGGTAAATCCTTCCCCAGAGATTAATACAACACAAACGGTCAGTTAGGTATGGACAACAGAACTCGGCTATTTTCAACATAAAATGAACATAACCATAGAATAAACAATGGAATTTGTCACGTGTAATTTATAGCAGCAACTGCCGGTACAAGAGTCAAATGATGGAATCGGCCTTAATAAAAGAGAGGCAAGGTAATGAACATCTCAAAAGGAGGATGGATTTCGGACACGATCGACAACGTCTTCATTCAACCAACCCTTAAGAAGATTAGAGGAAGATTATCAGCTGGGGGTGACTTAAAATGGCTTGTTTGTGGATGGACCTCTTGGTATAAATACCACCTTTTCTGTGAACTTTTCTCATTCATCTACCTGAAGAGGGAGACAGCAGTCTCTGAAATATAGTACTTTTTCTCTATTTTGGTGTTTTTATGGGCTCCTTTTATTAGATGGAACTCTGTTGTTTACAGAACATTTATACCAGTCATATATATATATATATATATTATATATATATATATATATATATATACTATATATATATATATATATATATATTATTCTTCATCGCTGGTGGGCTAATCCTCGATGAAATAGGTACGGGATACAGAAGGACATGGCACATTACATAGATTCTTTATTGCTAGCGACGTTTCGAGACAAAGTCCCATCTTCAGGCTAAAGGCAAGAAATAAATATTACATCATTACCAAACAATTAGGAATGTTAACGTAAAATATTATAAATTAAAGTATTTCTAAGTAAAATTACGAATTTAAAAAAATCTCAAAGAATGAGTATTACATCAATACATAACATATTCAAGAAAAGGAAATGTAAAATCATAAAAAATTAAAATATTTCTAAGTAAAATTACGAATAAAAACATTAAACAGAACATATGTATATATAAATATAAAAATATTAAAAATGAGGAAAATACCTTGCTCAAGCAAAGTCCCGCCGTTCCGTGTCAGGACCCACCAGCGATGAAGAATATCTTATTGTGAACATGAGGATCTACGTTGTGTAAACCTCGCCTGTTTCAATGGCCATCATATTTTTATGTGGATTTTTCTTTGAGGAAGATACGTAGTGGAGTCTGTATTGCCGTGTTCTTGGAACTGAGTCGCCTATCCCTTCAGATCCACGATGATTTCCTGGATGTTTGCCCTGCTCTTTCTGGGGCGACTTAGATCGAGAGGATTAGTACATTTTCGGGACATAATAGTGAAAAGATACAACAGATATTTGCTGAAGAAATGTCGCAAATTTGAAAACACATTGAAAAAGTTGTCCAAAGCCAAGCTTGACCTAGAGTTTCTACAGTACTGTAGCCTTAACCATGTTGTGCCGAATTTTGTGAAGTTCAAATTGTATAGACAATCTTTGTATAATACCAGGTTTTATTCTGATTCCACAACTACTTTGTTAAACTTGGAGATTTGTGAAAAAGAAAAGCTAATTAAGAAACATGAAAATGCCATTCAACCTTTGCACAATGAAATTGTTAGAAACTTTACACTTATTGATTTGATTATATTCAATTGCTTACTGACTAAACACCTTAACCACTACATTGATGAAATAAAAAACACGCATAATAACAAGCTTCAGAAACTAGGCATCATTACACCTAATTCAATGAAGGAGGAATAAGGTAGTGTTAAAACCTATCTGATTACAATTTAACCAAGAGAGAGGAATTCCTTTTATCTTTAGGCCTGGATTTTTGCTTGCCGGTTTACACACCTTCATATTATGAATATTTTCTACCATTTGAAATTTTGTTTTCAAAATTAAAAAACTTAGCTCTGAATACTGACCTTTCGAAGTTTCAAAACGACCTGTCCACATTTGCCCATATCAATTTTAACAAACTAAAACCAAGATGGGCACCATTTTTAAATAAACGTGACCTTGGTATATTTCTAAACCCGATAAAGGCAAGGGAACCGTCATAATGAATAAAACAGAGTATATTCACAAAATGGAAACAATTCTGAAAGACGCTACCAAGTTTAGAAACATGGGTGACATTGACTACAAACTAATTTTTAAAAACGAGGACAGAATAAACGGTTCTTGAAAACGTTGAAAAGATAATAAAAACGATAGATCAAACAACTTACGAAAATCTTTATGTAACAGGTTCTTCATTGGGTGTTATGTATGGCCTACCAAAAATACACAAGGAGGGTATGCCTATGAGACCCATCCTTTCATCCTATACTACACCAGGTTACAAAATAGCTAAATTCTTGACACCTCTGTTAGAGAATCATTTTAAAAATGAATATAATCTAACCAACTCTCTTGATGTTAAGAACAGTATTTGTTCCGATACGTAATACAAACCCTCGGTCCTTTAACAATAGGAAGTAGCTAGCGGCAGCTGGAACGGTCGTAAGCTTCGAACAAGGGGAGAACGGTAGTTAACTGCTTGTCCGATCGTCGCGCGCCGCGCGACTGGGAGGTAAACAAATCACTTTTGCTTTCGGCCGTGTGTGGGAAGGACGTGCTCGTCATCGCTCTGCCCGCTTGTCGTTTGCTTTGAGTTTGAGTATTTGCCCTCTTTTTCTGTATAAATCAGAGTGATTGTAAGTACTTTTGCATTTCTTTTGTTGATCATTGCAATGAGTGAAGAAGAAATGGAGATATCACCACGCCCCCGGTCGCCCGTAGAGTGTGTCCCGGGCTGGAGGGGCGTAGATGTGGGGGATTTAGATCGTTTGTCGATGTAGATCCTCACGAGGTTTGTACTCGTTGTCGGGGGCGAGAGTGCTCCCGCAACGAGCCCTGTGTAATATGTATGAATTGGTCCGAGGGCGCAGTGGGTGCTGTACGAGGGCAGGAAGAGACTTAGGCCGCCCAAGAAGTCATCGGAAAGTCCAGTGACTCCTTTGGTAACGGACACTTCGTCCTCTTTCCTGCCCCCGGCAGCCCCCACGGTTTGCGCCTTCCCTGCGGGGGGGGTCGGGGGGGTAGCGGAGTCCTTCTCCTCTCTCGATCCGTCGAGTGTGGATGAGGGCGCCCGCTACACCCGGACGTCCAGTTGTACTCGGGTCTTCCGTCCGCTCTGGGGGGGGTTCTTCTCCCCCCAGGCGTGAGGAAACCCCTCTAACTAACCCGACTGTTGCTTCCGCCAGTGGTGCCATCAGCGAAGGACGACCTGGGACAGGTGTGGGAGTCGCTGGGACTGCAGGGAGTGCCGAGCATACAGGGTTGATTCAGCGGTTGGCGGGTGGGGGGTCGGCAGTGGTCACTCATGGTGCGGTGACCACTACAACAACCACAATCTCGACACCAGCATATGAGATGCCACCGCATCTGGTGTATACACCACATATCATGTCGGTGACACCACGGCTGCGATCCAAAAAACCCATTCCTGCCGTGTCAAAGAGGACGGTGCCACCACCACCTGGGTTCTTTGTATTGCCGACCCCGGACTTCGCTGCCCAAAGAGTACCCCCCTGGACCTGCCGCCAGTGCCGAGGATGACGGTAGCTGCCGACAGGACGCCTGGCTCTCCTGTGGTACCTGCCGTGCCTGCCGTACCTGTTGCTGTCCCAGCCGCTCATTCCTTTTCAGATCGGGGGCCTGCTGCTCATTCACTTTCAGATGTTCCTGCCGTTCCTGCTGTTCCCGGACCTGTTCCTGTTGTTCCTGCTGTTGGTGGTGCTGTCAAAGTCTCAGGTCTTTCCGGACAGGTGCAGTCGGGCCCTGTTGCTTCGGCAACTGCCCCGGCTCCCTCCTGGATGGAAGACCTGACGTCTGTCCTGCGGAGCCTGGCGAAGAAGAAGAGGAAGAGGAAGAAGGTGTCGTCGTCGTCTTCGTCGTCTTCTTCGTCGTCTGCTGCCTCTCCTTCCCCTTCGACTTCTAAGGCTAAACAGCCGAAGAAGAAGAAGGTTGCCTCCTCCCCCCCACCCCTAAGAAGACTCCTTCGGGATCTTCTAAGGGCCCGGCTCGCTCAGGCGAGCTGGGGAGCTCTTCTGCTGGTCCTCCTGTTCCTTCGGAACGGGGCCCGTCGCTTCTTCTGCAAAGAAGAAGTCGACGGGGACCAAAGGTGCACCAGCCTCGGCTGGTGCGTCCTCACCTGGTGCTAGCGGTTCTGCCGCTAAACCAGGTTCCGTCTCGGCCGCTTCTCGTTCGCGAGAAGCACCGAGTGGACGCTCTTCCAAAGAAGACCGTCCAGCCAAAGTTTTGACGCCCGAGCTCGCTCGCCGTCAAGACAGCGGCGCGGAGCAGAAGACTGGCGAGAGTCGTGCACACGACTCTCGCCAGGCCAGTGGACGCTCTCGCAGCGATCAACTGGCCTGCTCGGGCTGACGTGACGGTAGCTGACCGGCCGCGGGTTGAGGCGAGGAAGGAGTCCCCACGGCCGCGGTACCAGCCACGGCTGGTACCAGCGGCTTGACGCGCCGAGAGGACGCTGGCCGGTCTCGACGCGACAGAGAGCCTAGCAGGTCCACCCGTCCGCCGCTCCCGATGGGACCGGGCGGAGACGGTGACCAGCGGCAACTCGCCTGACGCTAGAGATCGGTCTCGACGTTCTCAGCCGAGCCAATCGCCCCAGGCGAGCGGCAAGGCTAGGCCTGCTGCTCGACCGTCACCGCGGGTTGACGATCAGCAGCAGCCCTCCACCGCACGCTGGTTCCCGGCCAGGCGAACAGCGAGGGGGGAGCGTCAGGTCTGCCTCTCCCGTACCTTCAACCTCCTCGGGCTATACCGGGAGGAGCGAGGTACCGAGGAGCGATCACGAGAGGTGCGCCGCTCGTGACCCAGCTATGACGCCGTACGGATCAGGCACGGTTTAGGACCGACCAGAACGTACGCGCAAGTAGTTGGAGGCGACCGTCAGGGGTCTGTCGCTGTTCCTCCTTCTGAAGGAGGAGTATCGCGGGATATGCTCTTGCTGGAGGGACTGGACGTCCTACTCCACAAGACGCTGTAACTCCCGAGATACAGAGGAACTTTGCGGAGGTCATTAAGCTGATGCGTCTGCATAATGACCTCGCGGAAGGATCGCCGCTACCACCGCAGAGCCCACGTCCCGGCTCGAATCATTTTGGGGGGGTCCCAAGAGGGAACCCAAAATGATGGTGGGGCGGTTACCGCGATCTGAGCTTGCAGACTCGGACCTCCGGATCAGGTGGAGAATCTCGTCTCAGGACGGGAGGACTCGCTGAAAGTCCGGACGGTCTTCTAAGCTGCTTCCTCCTCCTCTACAGCGGCAGAGGCGATTCTACGTGCCTTCGGAAGACCCGATACTGCCGAAACAGGTTAACCCGGAGTTAGCGAGGCTGACTCCAGGTGTGTCCCTGCAGCAGCTCCTGTCGGAGAACCTATGGTTCTCGCAGCAGGAGGCACTTGCCCTGGAATCTACCGCTATGGCAGCATTCCAGGCAGTTTCCCTGGTGGATTTGTGGTCCCTCACAATATCCAAAGTAGCGGCCGGCTCTGGGAGCTCTGCTCTCGAAGACGACGCTTCTTTTAGGAGACTGTGCCAGTCTGGAGGAAGAGCAATCTCTTACCTCGCCCATCAGACTGCTAACCTGTGGGCCAACTTGGTTCTTCGACGTAGGGACGCAGTCCTTACCCGAGTGACCAAGGGGGCAAGGGGGTGGGCGTGAGGCGGCACTCGGGCTTCGAAATGGACCTCTTAGGAGTTCCCCAGCTCTCTTCCCTGGAGAGATGGTGGACGCTGCGGTGGAAAGGCGGCGCACTGACGAGAGTGACCGCTTAGTTCACCAGGCAGTCTCGAAGGTTACTGGGCAATCTCGAGCGACTGCGGCCAAAAACCAAAGAGCTTGGCTAGCGCTTCCACGGCGGCGAAGACGGTTGCACCGTCCAAACCCCGTGTGAAGACTCCTGTAGTTTCAACTTCTGCTAGAGGAGGCCGCAACCAGCCCTCCTCCCAGCCCTCCTTTCCCCGAGGGGGTGCTGGAAAGAAGTCGAAACGAGGTGGGAAACGCTAGGGACGGCGTTCCCCCTCACCTGCTGCCGGAAGTGGGGGGGTGCCTAGCGAGCCATTGGGCGACTTGGCCAGCGCTACGGCGCCGAGAAACTGGATAGTAGAAACGTCCTTCGGGAGGGATATCTACTACCCTTCGAGTCTCGGCCCCCCCTCATCTCCAATCCGGTCCACCTACAGAACCTATGTCCGGGGGATCAGTAAAGGACAACGCTCTTCGACAGGAGATCAAGACCATGCTGGCGAAACGAGCTGTAGAAATCGTGGAGGACCAGTCACCGGGCTTTTACAGCCGCCTCTTCCTAGTGGAGAAGGCATCGGGGGGCTGGCGTCCGGTGATAGACCTCTCTCCCCTGAACCGCTTCGTTCGCACGACGCGGTTCACGATGGAGTCGGCACGATCGGTGCTCGACTCGATCAGGGGGAAACGATTTCATGCTTTCAGTGGACTTGAAGGACGCGTATTTTCAAATACCCATCCATCAGTCCTCCAGAAAGTACCTCCGCTTCATCTTCGACGGGACGGTGTACCAATTCAGGGCCACTCTGTTTCGGTCTCTCAACCGCCCCACAGGTGTTCACGCGAGTGTTCACTCTGGTGTCAGCTTGGGCCCATTTGCACGGGATACGTCTTCTGAGGTATCTCGACGATTGGCTAGTCCTGGCGAGCTCCCGCTCGCAGTTGCTACAGGACAGAGATCGACTCCTTAAGTTTTGTCGCGATCTGGGGATCGTGATAAACTACGAGAAGTCCGATCTCGAACCCAAGCAGAAGATGAAGTACCTGGGTATGCTGATAGACACGGTAGCCTAGGGCAGGTTCCTTTCCCGCAGACTTGCGTATCAGCAAATTCAGGGAGGCAGCCGGCCGGTTCCTGTCGCGGCAGGAACAGGCAGCACAGCAATGGCAAGTCGTGATCGGCCATCTGTCGTCACTCGAGAAGTTAGTCCCTCACGGGCGTCTTCACACCTGCGGTCTCTCCAGTGGAGGCTAAGGGAGAGTTGGTCTCAGGCCAAGGATCCTCCTTACTTTCCCGTGGCTATCACGGACAAGGTGAGGCAGGACCTAGCCTGGTGGCTCGACGACCAAGAACCTCTTAAGAGGAGTGGCCCATACGCACTCCCCCCCGGAGATGCTTCTGTTCTCAGACGCATCGACCGAGGGATGGGGCGCACACCTGGAGGAGTTGCTGACTGCAGGTGTGTGGGACCATCACGAAAAGCACCTTCACATCAATGTCCTGGAACTCAAGGCGGCGTTCTACGCTCTCCAAGAGTTTCAGGACCGCTTGGTGGGACACTCAGTGGTGTTGATGTACGACAACACCACAGTAGTGGCATATGTCAACAGCAGGGGGGGCTAGTGTACTCTTCCGCTCCATCAGTTGACGGTGCAGGTGCACGAGTGGGCCACGGCTCACTCGATAGAGCTGTCAGCACGCTACATTCCAGGCAAGAGGAATGTAGTAGCAGACAAACTCAGCCGTCGGGATCAGGTGATAGGGACCGAATGGTCTCTACACCAAGACGTAGCGGAAAGGCTCTTCAACCTGTGGGGGCGACCGGTCGTAGACCTGTTCGCCACCCGGCACAACAGAAAACTTCAGGTTTTCTTCTCAGCTGTGCCGGACCCATGGGCAGCTGCAGAGGGACGCTCTCCAACACCCCTGGGACAACCTCTTCGCTTACGCCTTTCCTCCCTTCTGTCTGATTCGGAAAGTGATCAGTCGAGCGCTGGTCACTCCCAATCTCAGAATGATCCTGGTGGCTCCCAAACGGCCGCAAGCCGTTTGGTATCCGGACCTGCTGGCTCTTCTTGCGGACGCACCGAGAGAGCTACCCACTTGGCACAACCTTCTAGCCCAGCCACACGTAGAACGGTACCAACCAAGCAGTCCAGTCCCTTCAACTTCACGGCTGGCTGTTATCCACCATCTCTTGCGAACGAGGCTTTTCTCGTAGCGCAGCAACAGAGATGGCTGGACACGTCCGACAGTCCTCTGCAGCTGTGTACTAGGGGAAGTGGGCCGTCTTCTGTGGTTGGTGTCGTAGACAGGGTCTGTCTCCTCTCAGAGCCACTCTTCAGCAGGTAGCGGATTTCCTCGTGTTTCTTCGCCGAGAGAAGCAACCCTCTCAGTACCCACAGTTAAAGGATATAGAGCAGCACTGTCGCTCATCCTAAAACTGAGGGGACTGGACATCTCGAATTCGTTCGAGATCTCCTTGCTAATGGAGGAGCTTCGAAAGGTCTTGCCCCACCCAGGGAACTCAGGCCCCCTGCGGGTGTGACTCTCGTACTTAGGAGTTTGACTCGAAGACCCTTCGAGCCACTCCGAGAGTCGTCAGACAGGGATCTGACTCTCAAGACCCTCTTCTTTGCTGGCCCTGGCATCGGCGAAGAGAGTAGGGGAACTACATGGCCTTTCTTATGATGTAAACATACCAGAGGCTGGGGATCTGTGACGCTCGATTTCGTCCCGAACTTCGTAGCTAAGACTCAGAATCCGTCGATCCCTGACGACAGTTTCGAGTCTTTCACGATCCCCTCCCTTCTGGACTCACCGATAACGATGCGGATGAGATGCTGCTTTGTCCTGTGAGGGCGCTACGGCGCTATCTGAAGAGAACTCGACATCTCAGGCCTGAGTGTCCGACGCCTCTTCGTTAGCACTGGGGTTACCAAGAAAGAAGTCTCCAAGAACACGCTTTCTTTCTGGCTGCGTGAGGTGATCAGGAGAGCGTACGAGGCTGATGGTAGCGACGACATCCGTACGCTCCGACCGAGAGCCCACGAAGTCAGAGTATCGGACCCTCCTTAGCGTTCCGTAAGAACTTCTCCGTGGCGCAGGTCTGAAGGCAGGTGTCTGGGCCAACCAGACCACCTTCACGTCCTTCTACCTTCGGGATATTGCCCACAGTCCTTGGATACTTTTTCCTTGGGACCTGTGGTGGCTGCTCAACACGTTGTGTAAGCTTACCCAGCACCCGAGCAGGCAGAACAGCATCGATTCCTGGTATGACTGGGAGAATGAATGTGCGAATGAGAGAGTGACTGGCTTCTCTTCACCATTCAGTTTTCTTCACCTCTACCTGTGGGCAGAGGGATACGGTCGTTACCTTGCTGGAAGGGAGTCAGATGCAGGTAAGCTATTCAACAGAGCTCCATCCTATCTCTTTAACTAGAGATAGGAGTGTATATCACCACCCCTTTCTCCAACAAGGGGGGAGAAAGTGGATGCCTACATGAGACAAACCCATTACTTTACATTTGCTCATGTAAAGGAAAAAGTTCTTACAATGCTGGTACAAAGAGATACGCTTGCCTCTCTCTTAGTACTCGGCCCAGAGGTCTGACCATTGATCCTGCGGTGCACACCCCGATCAATCGGACAGAGGCTTGGATCCCTCCCTCGCTCTTACGACCAGGGAGGCATTCCAGGGATGGACGAACACCAGTCTGTTCATCAAAGACTCAGATTCCTCCCACCAAGAAGTGAGTCTTCCTATTGTTAAAGGACCGTAGTTTGTATTACGTATCGGAACAAATGACAATTTGTCGAAAATTGCATTTTTTCCTAACTATACAAACCTGAGGTCCTTTACATATAGTCCCTCCTCATGCCACCCCTCACTCTGCGTATTTTGCATGGGCCAAAAGCAAAAGTGATTTGTTTACCTCCCAGTCGCGCGGCGCGCGACGATCGGACAAGCAGTTAACTACCGTTCTCCCCTTGTTCGAAGCTTACGACCGTTCCAGCTGCCGCTAGCTACTTCCTATTGTTAAAGGACCTCAGGTTTGTATAGTTAGGAAAAATGCAATTTTCGACAAATTGTCATTTTATGCCAGGACTCTGACCTAACCATGGCAAGCTTCGACGTTGAAGCACTTTTTACTAATATACCTGTGGAGGAAACCATCAGCTTTATTTTAGATACTATTTTTACAGAAGACGATACTACATATAGTGGCTTTAAACGTGATGATTTTAGGAAATTGTTAGAATTAGCAGTGCGGGACACTGCTTTCATTTTTAATGGACAAGTTTATTTGCAAATAGAGGGTGTAGGTATGGGGAATCCCCTAAGTTGTACATTCGCCAATATTTTTATGCTCAAATTTGAAAGGGAACTGCTGGACAATTGCCCTCCGTCTTTTAAACCACTTTTTTTTTTACCAAAGGTATGCAGATGACACTTTTGTTTTGTTTAAAAATAGGCATCATAGCGACTCATTTTTACAATATGCTAACTCCAAACATCAAAATATTAAATTTACCTGTGAATTAGAAGAAAATGGACAATTAGCATTTTTAGATACAATGGTAGTTCGTAAAGATAACTGTTTTAACATAGGAATCTACAGGAAACCTACCTTACCGGTCTTGGCTTGAATTTCTACAGTTTTTGTTTTTATAATTTTAAATTAAATTCTTTATCAACGCTCCTCCACAGGGCTATAAACCGTTGGAAATTATTCCATGACGAAATAATATTTCTTGAGGGATTTTTCAAAAGCAATTGTTACCCATCGGGATTATTTTTTAAATACGTCAAAAATACCATCAATAACTTTTTTCATCCACCTAGTCCAGTCCATTTAGACAGAAATTAGATACTATATTAAAATACCTTATATACATGATAGGAAGTTTTTGCCCTCCCTTAAGAAAATTTTAAACCGCCATTATCCAGCAGTTGATACCAGATTCACTTGCATAAAATCCTAGAAATATTGGTAGCTTCCTAAAACACAAAGAGAAAATTGCCCTCCTTGATGCAATAACCGGTGTAGTGTATTTATTTAATTGCTGCCGATGTAATCAGCAGACTACGTAGGAAGTACGCGCCGGTTACTCAAGTGAGGATGATTGATGCTCATAGAGGTGTAAGTTACCGAACGGGCAGCAAAGTATCCACCCCTGAACAATCCAAATATTAGGAATCACGCCAGAATCTGTAGGGCAGAGATAAGATTATAACAACTTTAAGGTCATTATGACGTCAACCATATGAACACCACCTCCTCGTTCTTGAAAGTTGGCAATTAAGAAACTGGTACCTTTACTTAACCATACTACCTCAGTACCTTTGTATTATAGCATAAGACACGTCACTTTGTTCTTTGCCTCTTCTTGACTTTTTTTCCACCGTCCTGACACGGAACGGCGGGACTCTGCTTGAGCAAGGTATTTTCCTCATATTTTATTTTTATATTTATATATACATATGTTCTGTTTAATGTTTTTTATTCGTAATTTTACTTAGAAACATATTAATTTTTTTTATGATTTTACATTTCCTTTTCTTGAATATGTTATGTATTGATGTAATACTCATTCTTTGAGATTTTTTAAATTCGTAATTTTACTTAGAAATACTTTAATTTAATAATTTTACGTTAACATTCCTAATTGTTTGGTAATGATGTAATATTTATTTCTTGCCTTTAGCCTGAAGATGGGACTTTGTCTCGAAACGTCGCTAGCAATAAAGAATCATGTAATGTGCCATGTCCTTCCGTATCCCCGTACCTATATATATATATATATATATATATATATATATATATATATAATATATATATATATATATATATATATATATATATAATATGAAAACGTTACAAAAAGCGAGGAGAAAGAAATGAGAGAAAAGAAACACAGGAGAGACAGGGAGAGACAGAGACAGCGAGAGAGAGGAGCCGTTACAAAGCAAACACCCAAACATATCAATCTGCTTTGTTTACATCCGTGAAATTTCGAACAAAACTGCACCATCATTTCCAGACTTCCAGACGTCTAGACCATTGACCGGATGATCTAAAAAACCAATTTGAATTGGATAAAGGACAGGAAAATCCCAGAAATACGTAAAAAATGTCGGCCCTGGACGAGGTCGTCCGCCTCCTGGGGGAGTTGTCACTGGCGGACGACCCCAAGAAGTACCTCTCGGACCTTAGGACCCTGATGGCGTCGCTGGACCCCAACCAGCAGCTGAAGCTCCTCAGGGGCGCCGAGCTCAACATCCTCTTCGACAGCTTGAACAGCTCCGATGGGTACGCGTGTCAAGGCCTATACGAGCCGTTTCGCACTAATGTCTAACGCTACCCTAGACGTGTCGTCTGTTATGCCGTTATATTATGAACGTCCATTAAGTGTTAAAATTACGTCTTAAGTCCGTCAGTAACGCTAGAAATAATTTCATTAAGTTGCACGCATTCATGCCATTCAGGCCTAGCCTAGGATTGCTCGCGTCGTCATATATCGGTCAGTGGGCATTGGTCAGGAGGGTATGTCACCCTAGGATAGGTTAGGCTAAAGGGAAGTTTGGTTTCGATGTATGTTTCAATGTGTCTATTTTGAAATCGATCTCTGATCTGTGACCTGCTGATATAGGCCTATTATAGGGGGGAGTGGCACCCTAGTATAGGTTAGGCTAAAGGGAAGTTACATTTCGACATAGGTTTTGATGCGTCTATTTGTAAATAGGTCTCTGGTCCGTGACAAGCCGATAATGGCCTATTACGTATAGGCTACGCAGCGTTTCAGCCAATTTACCTTTATGGTGTTTAATATTTTATTAATAGCTTAATTCGACGTAGCTTTCAACTGTTCATTTTGAAATGTACCTCTGATCAGTGACCTGCCGGCATAGGCCCATTAGGTATGCAGCTTTTCAGTAATTTGACCTTGGCGTCGTTTAATATTTTATTAATAGCTTAATTCAACGTAGGTTTTGATATGTCCGTTTTGAAATATACCTCTGGTCTGTGACCTTCCAATACATGGCCTTATTACAGGCTATGCAGAGTTTCAGCAATTTTACCTCAATGCTGTATTAGGTTTTATTAATAGCTTAATTCATGTCGTACTTGTATTGTCAGCCTATTGTTTCTATCTTGTAAGTAGACTACAAGATCAAATTTTGGATAGGCCCAGGCTCGGCTACTAAGGCATTGGTATTGGGCAGGGATTATAACCTTATACAATGCCATCTGTCTGTGTTTTGTATTTCATGTAATTAATCCTTTGTGAATTGTCATGGGGCCATCTAAAGGTCTATCCTCTCTCGTGATAGTCGTCCCAGAAAACTGTTTAAATTACATAATTACTTAAATGTTTAGAAAAATTAATGGCAAAATGAAGAGCAAGGCTTTGTTTTGGTAATTATAGAAGATCACTAAGCAATTACCATACACTTACTAGCAGTTTTAAATATGTATTTATTCCCATGAAGAAAGGAGTTTCCATTCTGTTATATCTAACAGAAAATTTCCGTTATTTTAACAGACCTAAAATGCGAGGTCTCTGACCAGCTTTCACCTTGTATGCGCAGATGTTGCCAGATCTCACAGATTCCTTGCTTTACAATCTTTGATTGTTTTAACCGTTACCATGTAGCAGTTGAAAAATATCCAATTGTTAAGACCGAAGGTTTGTTAGCTATGAAAAATACAAACTGATTTTAAAATTTGTCATGTGTGTGCTCATTCTACTGATTATTTTTGCATTTAAATAAGAAAATTTTGCATAAGGTCATTAAGTGCATTAAGATTCTTTTAATTTAAGCTAACAACAATCTGTAGATTTTTTATTTGGGTGAAGTTATGGTTGCTAAAACGGGTGTCACAATTATGGTGAGGTTGTGTTCATCTGACAAGTATCTCAAAAGAAACACAAAGATGTAATACATCGCTGCGTAGTAAGTTAATTTCCGCCGTAGGTCTGTTTTCACTGTTATCGATGCTTTAGCGCTTATGGCGCCATAACTTGATATTGCATCAAGTTACTGTGCCGTAAGCGTGGTTGACTTGATGCCTATTCTTGCCATTAGCACCGTCAACGGTGCTGGTCAGCGACGCTGTATATCATTAATGGCGCTGGAAAAGTGCGGTAAAATCAAATCGGCATGAATTGGTGGCGCCATAAGTCAAGCACGCACTGTGTAAATATGTTAAGAACTTAGATAGGTTTTGTTAGGAAAATATATCTAAAAATATGGAGATAATTTTTCACATCTTATATTTGATCAAGTTAATCCTGAAATTAGTTTTTCATCACTGTTCCAATTTGTTTTTCAGTCTCACACATTTATATGCTATTCATCACTATTTGATTGGTCTGTTTATAGTCTATTGAAAAATACGATACTCCTAATATTCAACTTTATTACTTTTATTTCAGGGAACAGGTGGAGTTATGCGTTGACGTCCTAAACTACCTTTTACCGCTCATCAGCTCTCAAGAAGCAGTGGAACGATTTGGAGACCAGCTGCTTCGAGGTTTAGCGCATCCAAACGAAAATGTTCGGCACTTGGCCATCAAACAGGTATGATGCACAACTTTACATCAAGTTTTATGAGAAAGAATTCATTGTCATCCAGCTGAATTGGTTGTGAAATTTTCATTATATTTTGATATGTCCTGTCAGTGGAAGGATGCTTTGTTTGGGACAATTTATGATAAGGTGTAACAGTTCAGCTGTATGTAGTATCTTTATTATACCCATTAGGTAGTTTCAAATAGCATATTTATACATGACAATAGATTGAGTAATCCTGTAATGTACTTACACTTTATCATGAAATATGGATTCTTGAGCATGTTTTGTTCCACGAGGAACAAACACTTGTGACTGACCACCTCTGATCAATTACTACCTTGTTATTTGTTATAGACAAGGTAGAAATATAAACAAAACCATTTACATACTGACTTTCACTTTGTATTCCACTCCCTCTCGTTACCCGATACTTTGAAGCAGAACCATCCTCTATAAAAGGAGGCAACGAAACACATGTAATACATGTTAACTTCTTAATCTTCTTAAACCTTTTCCAGCTGTTTCTGTCTTGTGTCCTTCCGTTGTTTATTCCTTTGTTTCTTGCGTCTTCTTGCATGCAGTCTCTCCATTGTCTTAGCAGATTGTCTAGTGGGGTTTGATGTTTTTAATGAACACTCTCCAACTGTTTTCATTTTGAACAGCTCATTTCTTGAATGGTTTTGGCAAATGTTCTATGAATTGATGTCCTTCTTGACTCCAACCATCCCTTTGTTCCGACACGGCATACAAACCTTCAGTCCTTTTACAATAGGAAGGTACTAGCGGCAGCTGGATAGGTCGTAAGCTTTCGAACAAGGGGTTCGGTAGTTAACTGCTTGTCCGACAGGCGCGCGCGCGCGACTGGGAGGTAAACAAATCACTTTTGCTTTCGGCCCTGCTGGCGTGTGGACGTTGTATCATCGCTCTCTGCACGCTCATCGTCGTTGCTTTCGCATGGTTGTGTTTTTCTTTTTCTATTTATCTAGTGAAACTGAATTGTAAGTACAATCATTTCATATTTATTTCCATTGAATTCAATTGTGAATTAAAGGTTCTTGGTTTCACCACGCCCTCCGATTACCCGAGTGCCGGGACTGAAGGGCGTAAGTGCGGGAATTCATTTTCCCAGAAATGATCCTCGTATTGTGTATACTCGGTGCCGAGGGCGGGAGAGCGCTCGCTCCGAGCGTATATTTTGGTTGGAAATGTGTAGATGAAAATCGTAAGTAAGTGCTCTCTTTCATTTATATTTTTTGACCTGTATGCTCGTTGCCGAGCGAATGCGCTCGGCACGAAAACTTATTCTGTATGGAAGTGGAATCGCAAGTACAGTATTCTTTTTCATTTTCATATATATTATTTTGATTGTAGCAATACTCATTTTGGATCAGTTTCCGAGCTTACCCGGAAATTGATCCTTTACCCAAATTTTTATTTTTTTTGAATGAAGTGAAATCGCAAGTGCAGTTCTTCATTTTTCATTTTATATTTTATTGAGATTGCATTGTTTACTTGGATCAATGTTTCCGCTATTTCCCGGGAATTGATCCTTCCCCATTTTATTTGTATGAAGTGAAATCGCAAGCGCAGTATTCTTTTTCATTTTCATATATATTTTGATTGCATCAATTCATTATGGATCAAGGTTTCCATTCATAATCGGGAATGGATCCTTTTACCCTTGCGCTCGGTACCGAGGGCGCAAATGCGCTCGATCCGAGCCCTTAGTTCATTGTGAAGTGAATCGTAATGCCAAGATTCTTTTTCATTTTATTCCTTTTATTATTGATTGCATCAAATATTTATTTGGTTCAAGTTCCGCTCAGTCAGGGAATTGATCCTTATACCCTTGCATTCGGGCCGAGGGCACGATTGCTCTCGGGCTCTTATTATTATTGTTGGGTACAATGGGTGCTGTGCGGGGGTGGGGAACGAGAACCCCCCCCCCCCCGCTCTGCTCCCACAGATGGCCCTTCCCCTTGGGGGGGGGGAGGTTATCTGCGTTCTTCTCCTCGCCCGATCCGTCGAGCGCGGGGGAGGGCGCTCGGTGCCCGATGTACAATTGTATTCGGGGTCTTCCACTCGTTCGGAGAGGGCTCACCCCCCAGCGCGAGGGGACTTCCCCCCCACTAATCAGCTACTACTGTTATTTCCGCAGGTGCTACTGCCACGAGGGTGGACCGTGGTGAGGTATGGGCGTCCTTCCATTTGCAGGGCGTGCTAGTAATAAAATCCAAAATAAGAAAGAAACAAATAAAGAGAGAAATCAAGAATACAGGTAAAAGAGAAAAGCAAACCACCAATGAGATATGCAGAGGTGTCAGCAAAAAATTTCAAAGCATCAGCTCCGAAATTCTACTCAAGAGATAATAACTGTATTTATTATGCAAGAGGATATTGCAGAAACGGAGAAAAATTGCAGATTCAGACACAAAATGAATAATTATGATGAAGGAAGATCAAATATTATGGAAAAGTTGGATTTTTTAATGTCAGAATTTCTGGAAATGAAAAAAAGAACAACATACCAGAACAGGAAAGAGACATGGGAAAATCCTTATTACTACCAGTATTAAATGAAGGAGAAAACACGCAAACCATCATAGTGATGAATGCGCAGGGTTTTAGTTACGAGTAACTCAAAAGAAAAAATAGAGTACTTAGAAGAACTAACCCAAAATGAAAAGAAAATAGATATAATGAATATAAGTGAAACCTGGTATTCCCAAGAGACTGGGAATGATGATCAAATAAAAGGTTCCAAACTTATAGATCAGATAGAAAAAATAGGAATCAAGGGGGAACCGCAATATATGGGAAAGACAAAAAACAAGGAAAAAATATATGAGAAATATAGTAACTCAGAATGTGAACTAATAGCGGTTAGAATTTGAATCTGAAAAATTGATGAACATAGTAATATATAGACCTCCTAATACTAAAGAGTTGACTTAATAATTGAAAAATTGGATGATATATGTAGAAATCACAAGACTGGACTACTTATCCTATCTGGTGACTTCAACTTTCCTTTCGTAGAATGGAAAGAACGAATAGGAGATTGTGGTTGTACTTATACATATAAAAAGAGAGTAATAGTAGTGCAGAAGATAAGAGGCAATTTGAAAAGCTATTAGATATGCTACTAGAATACAACATTCAACAAATAAATCACCTGCCAACAAGAAAGGAAAATACTTTAGACCTAGTATTTGTGAACGAGATGAATTATGTTAAAGAAATAATAGTTTATAATGCGAGTATTTCAGACCATAATGTCATAGAATTAACAGTTCATTCCAAAGCAAGTGAAAATAGAGATAAGCAAGAAATGAAAAAGTGGGAAGGATATGGAAAATACAACTTCTACAGTAAAAATATAAAATGGTCAGAAATTAATGAAGAATTAAACAAAGATTGGGATAACATTTTCGTAAGTGATGACATAAGGGTAAATACGGAGATATTATATAAAATATGGAGAAAATAGTGGAAAAATATATACCAAAGAAGAAAGAAAAGTAAACATCATTCATGCATACCAAGAGACAGAAAGGATCTTGTTCCAGAAAATCAGAAAGTGGAAAAAGGTCTTGCAAAAGAAAAAAAATGCATGGAAAGTTATAGAACTAAAAAGTAAGATAGAAAATGCAGAACAAAAGATTATACAATCAAAGAAAATGAAAAACTGGACTTGGAAGAAAAAAACCCTATTAAATATCAAGCAAAACCCCAAACTATATACTCATATGCGAAGAAGATGAATAAAAGAAGAATAGAAATAGGCCTCTGAGAATTGAAGGAGATTAACGAATGAAAAAAAGGAAATTTGCAACATACTGGCAGAACGATATAAGAGAGAATTCACCCCTAGAATAGATAATGAAGATAATGATATAGAAGTAAGGGATGAAAATAGTGAATATTTAGCTGACATAGATATTAATGAAGCTGATATTGTGCAGGCTATTAATGAAATTAAAAATGGAGCTGCTGCAGGGCCTGATGGAATTCCTGCTATTTTGTTAAAGAAAGTAGTTCATTCTATCGCAAAGCCACTTGCAATATTATTAAGACAAAGTGTAGATACAGGCAAGATTTATGATGAGCACAAATTAGCATATATTACCCCTACTTTCAAAAGTGGATCAAGACTAGAGGCAAGTAATTATAGGCCTGTGAGTCTAACATCACATATTTATGAAAGTGTATGAAAGGGTAATGAAGAAAAATATTATGAAACATTTAATAAAAAATAATTTGTTTAATAAAGGACAACATGGTTTCGTACCCGGAAAAAGTACACAAACCCAACTGTTAGTCCACCGTGAGAACATATTCAAAAATATGAAAAGCGGAAATGAAACAGATGTGTTTATTAGACTTTGCAAAAGCTTTTGATAAAGTAGACCTTAATATATTAGAGAAGAAAATTAGAAAACACAATATCGTGGATAAAGTAGGAAGATGGTTAAAAGAATTTTACACAACAGAAAACAGATAGTTATTGCAAACGACGAGAAATCGGATGAAGCCAAGGTAATATCCGGTGTACCGCAAGGTACGGTGTTAGCTGCAATACTGTTTGTTATTATGATTGAAGACATAGACAATAATGTAAGATTCGGTAGTGAGTAGTTTTCGCAGATGACACAAGAATAAGTAGAGAAATTACTTGTGATGAAGATAGGAACGCTCTACAAAGAGACCTTAACAAAGTATATGATTGGGCAGAGGTAAATAGGATGGTATTTAACTCTGATAAATTTGAATCAATAAATTATGGAGACCGAGAAAGAAAGCTATATGCATATAAGGGACCTAATAATGAGACCATCACAAATAAGGAAGCAGTTCAAAGACCTTGGTGTGATGATGAATAGGAACATGTTATGCAATGATCAAATAGCAACTCTGTTGGCAAAATGTAAAGCAAAATGGGAATGTTGTTACGGCACTTCAAAACAAGAAAAGCTGAACACATGATTATGCTTTATAAAACATATGTTCTAGTCCACTTGAATATTGCAATATGATATGGTACCCACACTATCAAAAGGATATTGCACAAATAGAGAGTGTACAAAGGTCCTTTACAGCTAGAATAGAAGAAGTTAAGGACCTAGACTACTGGGAAAGACTACAATTCTTAAAATTATATAGTCTAGAAAAGGAGAAGAGAACGCTACATGATAATTCAGGCATGGAAACAGATAGAAGGAATAGCAGAAAATATCATGGAACTAAAAATATCAGAAAGAGCAAGCAGAGGTAGATTAATAGTGCCCAAAACTATACAGGAAAAATAAGGAAAGCACACAGGACATTAATCCACTACGCACCAGCATCGATAATGCAGCGTCTATTCAATGCGTTGCAGCTCACCTGAGGAATATATCAGGAGTGAGCGTAGATGTGTTTAAGAATAAGCTCGACAAATATCTAAACTGCATCCCAGACCATCCAAGATTGGAAGATGCAAAATATACCGGAAGATGTACTAGCAACTCTCTGGTAGACATTAGAGGTGCTCACACTGAGGGACCTGGGGCAACCCGAACAAGATGTAAGGTCTGTAAGGTAAGGTCTGCGGTTCTATGTCTGGGCCTACTGCGGTCCACCCATGGAGTGGTGACCACGCTCCAGGTGACGACGTACCCTCCTCACCTGGTGGTATCTCGCCTCACGTGGTAACAGTCTTGCCTACAGCCGCTGTGAAGTGCCGTTCGCCCGTACCGAGAGGTGGGGGCGTGCCGCCGCCGCTCGTGGTTGCCGCGCTGCCGCGACCACACTTCCGCTGCCCTAGAGCTCGCCCCTGGACCTGCCGCCGGTACCAGGATGTTGCTGGCTGCTGCTCCACTTCCTGTGTTTCCGGTGCTGCCTGCCGTACCTGCCGATTCTGGGCTGACTGTCCATGCAGCTCCTGGCCCCCGTTGCTGCGCTTTCCCTGCCGTTGCTGCGCTGGCTGTCCCTGCCGTTGCTGCGCTGGCTGTCCCTACCGATGCTGTGCTGGCTGTGCCTGCTGTTCCTGAGATGCCCATACCTGCTGACGTCGTCCCTGTTCGTGGTGGTAACTACCCCAGACTTTGGTCTGTCTGTACAGGTGCGTCCGGGCCCTGTGGCTTCGGCTACAGCAGCCCCGGCTCCGCCCTGGATAGCAGATCTTACGTCTGTCCTGAGGAAGCTGACGAAGAAGAGGAGGAAGGCGTCGTCGTCGTCGTTCTTCATCTTCTTCCATCGTCGCTCGGCTGCCGCCTCTTACCCCCTTGCGACTTCTTTAAGGCTTCACAGCCGAGGAAGAAGAAGATTGCGCCTCCTCCCTCCTAAGAAGTCTCACCCTCGGGGAGCTTTCTCGGGACACCCGTTCCTCACCTCGGTGGGACCGGGAGGGTTCCTTTCCCCGCTGGTCCTCCTGCTCCTTCCGGGAGCGGGGCCCGTCTCTTGCTTCCGCAAGGAAGAAGACTACGGTGGGGACCAGATGGGGTAACCGGCTACACCGGTAACTTCCTCGCCTGGTGTCAGTGGTTCTGCCACTGCATCAGGGTCCGTCTCGGCCTCTCGTTCGCGGGAGGTACCGAGTGTACGGTCGCCTACCAGCGACCGTGCAGCCAGGAACCAGACCTCTGAGTCCGCTCAGCGTCAGGTTCACGGCACGGGGCGGAAGACTGGTGACAGCCGCTCACGCGACTCTCACCAGACCAGCTCTCGCTCTCGCGGCGACCAGCTGGCTACCCGGGGACGTGACGTCCACGACCGGCCACGGGCTGAGGCTGGGAAGAGGTCCTCCTCCCGTTCGCTGGTGCCAGCCACGGCTGGAACCAGCGACGTGACGTGCCGTGAGGACAAGCACCGGTCTCACTGTGACAGTGGAGCCTGCAGGTCGCCTGACCGTCGCTCTCACAGAGAGCGATCGGGTACGGCAACCAGCACCAGCTCTTCTGACACTCGAGATCGGGGCCGCTGTGCTCAGTCCAGCCGTTCCACAGCGAGACGGCTTCGACCAGGCCTGCAGCTCGATCGCCACCGCGGGTTGACCATGCGCCTGCAGCCCTCCAAGCCTGGCGGTTCTGCCAGCGAGCGAGAGGAGGGGCGTCAGGTCTGCCTCTCCCCTACCTTCAACCTCCTCGGGTTACACCGGGAAGGAGCGAGGTATTGAGGAGTGATCGTGAGGGGGTGCGCCCCTCATGATCCCACAAACGACGCCCTACGTGCCAGGCACGGTTTCTTTGGACACGGCCAGGACGTATGATGCGCAAGTTGGATGGAGAAGACCCGAGAGGGCTGTCGCTGTTCCCCTTCTTAGGAGGAAGGTTCTCGGAATATGCTCTTGTTCGAAGGGCTTAACGGTCCTACTCTGCAAGATGCTGTGACTTCCGAGATCCAGAGGAACTTTGCCGAGTTTATGGCGCTGATTCGTCAGCACAACGACCTCGGGGAAGGATCGCCGCTCCCACCAGCAGAGCCACGTCTCGGCTCGAGTCGTTTTGGGGCCCGAGAGGGAACCCAAATTCGACGGTGGGTCTTGCCGCGATCGGAGCTTGCCGACTGTGTTGAACCAGGTAGTCTCTCGTCTCCGGACAAGAAGGCGCTCTCAGTTCTGGCCGGTCGAACAAGCTACTTCACCTCCTCTACTGCGACAGAGGCGTTTCTACGTGTCTTCGGACACCGTATTTGAATACCCCTTCGGTCCTCCTGAGGTTTCGACCTCGACGAGGACTGGAATGAGTCGGAGGACGGTATCGGCTCTCTCCTGTCAGGTGTCGATCAGCCCCACCCAGACGACGTTCACAGTGGCGGCAGACCCTTACCTACAGTATGAGTTCGTAACCCTCCTCGGTGGAAAAACGTTTTTCTCCTGACATACGTTTCCCAGGCTCTGAGAGGCCATCGCCGTAAGGCGATGGCTGCTCCTTTTCTTCTCCAACTGCTAGTTCCGCTGGGAAGGCGAGCCAGTATCCAATTCCTCCCCCATTCCCTCTCTCCTTACGGCTACGAGGGAAAGGGGAGGGGAGGTCCTACAAATATTTCTCTGTAAGATCCCAACCCACGTTAGGGGCTTAGGCGCTACCGGGGGGACCATTTCGGGTCCTACCTGACGTAAGGCCCCCGGTCGTTGAGGAGGGATCCTGCCCCTTTCTCGATTTTCTACGGGAATCGGGAGGACCACCAGCCGATATCGTTTGACGAATTCGGTGGGGGGTTTTCGCAGAGTGCTTAGAATTCTACGGAATTTCTAGCGCACTCAGAGTGTTCGAGTTTTTTTACGATCTCCAAACACTTAGGCGAGACCACGGTCCAAAGTGAGCGAGAATCCCCGATAATTGTTACACGATAATCGGAACCTCGCTTATGCTCGAATTCCTGTAATTTCTAGCATTTGGAAGAAGACTGCTGCTGAAAGAAGAGGATCTCACAGTAGGCGATTAACCTGGAATAGAGAAGAACGGACGGGAACTTCCAGTTTGGCTTGAACTATCGTCTTCGGTATTCTGTTCACCATTGAAGCTTTCCCCTTTTGGGAAAGACTTCTCCTTCACTCTCTTGACTAGAGAACGAAGGCGGTCGATCTCCAATCCTTATTCTCATTCCTCGAGAGGAAAAGAATTTAGGATGGAGGTCGTGGTACAGAACCTACAAATATACTACGTATATTACCCTCGCGACATGATTCTTTTAACAGTTGAATTGTCCGGGGGGTAGGCGCATACCGTAGTTAACTCTACGGTTTGTGACCGAGACGAATTGTATCTTAATTGAACTGCAACTCGGGGTTGCCTGCAACCTCCCAGCAGTTTATCAGTTTCGATTTTAGATACTTGGTATTGTCATGACAACACCAAATCAGCTTTTGTATATACGAAATCCGTTTCGTTTAAATATAATTGCTCGAGCGTATTCTTTATGCTCGATGGTTCTAGCCGAACGCATTCCTTCGTGGAATAATGGATTACCTGGCAACTCAGGATGACGAGTCACCGAGAGCTACTGCGTATTGAACTGCCTGATAGCGGCTCAGTATCAGATAGGTCTCGGAGATGAACGGTCGGTTACGTCTCTCTCTCCCCTGGTTTGATTGACTACCGAACCGTATCTCTGCCCAACAATCATGGACTTAGGTCTCTGATTAACGGGGATTCTCGCAATAATGAAGGACCATCTACTGCTGTGACGCTCGATTTCATCGCCTTCGACATTGCGAGAATTTTCAACAGAGATATCTCTTGGACTCTTTCATCTTTCTGTTTACCGCACGTAACAGAAGTCTGTACTAGTCTCCCGCTGCATCGCACCGCGATAATGCGAATGATTTTTGCAGACATCTGAGTTTGTCTTCAAAATATCTTCGTATTCGTAGGTGTGCAATTATTCATTGCTCGCCCCGAATTAACAGATATTGTCAGAAGACATCGCCTACTCTCCGACCTGACAGCTCTACTTCCAAATGTTCAGCCCATGAGAAGCAGTTCTTCAGGCAGTATTTCCCTGTCTTCATTACTGAAAAGCGCTCCGCTTTTATTGCAACTACGATCCTCACCGACAGCAATGAATAGCGGTTAGCGTTCTCAGTCTTTGTAGCACAGGTTCAGATCTTGAGAATCCTTCTCTCGGTTCAGCTGTGAAGACGTAGGTTGCATTTTCTGTACACCTTCGTCTTCAACGACACATAGTGTTGTTTCTCCTTAGCCGAGATCAACTATACTATGAGATATCTTGCCATCAGGGACCTCGGTCTCTAGAAGGCAATTGACTTTCGCCTGTTGGGCACATGCCTTAAGAGAGTCATCACCTTGCCTTGCCTTCTGGCATCGGTGACGAACAAATTATTTGTTTAATCTCTTGGCATAACCCTTTTAAGGCGAAGGTCACGTGACTTGCTCGGGTGCTTGGACAACTTGCCTCCTACCGAACGCAGTCAGTGGCAGCTGTCAGAGCGCCCAAGTCTGTTACGAACTTCGCTGTGGACTTAGTTCGGTTGTTCCATAACAGTCTTTTCTTCGTCCTAACGGCTTGTCACAGTACCCATACCATCGACACCCACCATTGAGTGTCGGTGTCCTATCCACTACCGAGAAGAACAACTTCGCTGCAGACGGATAGACCAGTATGGGTACAGGACATCACCGAAGTCGAGAAGAGGGATAGGTCATACGACCATTCCCTTCTTTTCCTCTGAGGTAATTGCAGACTTTTCCTGCGAAGTCAAGCATCCAGGGATGGGGATTCGTGACGCTCGATTTCGTACCGAATTCGTAGCGAAGACTCTGAACCCTTCGGTTCCTGACGATCGGTTAGAGTCCTTCACAATCCCCTCCCTAATGGACTTCACCGCCTTCGATGCGAAGGAGATGCTGCTTTGTCCTGTGAAAGCGCGACCGCGCTTTCTGAAGAAACTCGACATCCCAGGCTGAGTGTTGAAGACTCTTCGTCAGCACCAAGATGACCTAGAAGTACACTCCCTCGAGTTACACAAGAACTTCTCCGTGGCGCAGGTACTGAAGGCAGGGGTCTGGTACAACCAGACCACTGGCACCTCCTTCTACCTTTTGGATATTGCCCACAGGTCCTTGGATCGTTTTCCTTGGGACCCGTGTGTCTGCTCAACACGTTGTGTAGCTAACCCAGACCCTAGCAGGCTGAACAGCATCGAGTCCTGGTGTGACTGTAAGAATAGATATGTGAATGAGAGAGTGACTGGCTTCTCTTCATATCTTTTTCTTCCCCTCTACCTGTGGGTAGAGGGATACGGTCATCACCTTGCTGGATAAGGACGAGATGCCGGTGAGCTACTCGACAGAGCCCCATCCTATCCCTTTCACTAGGGATGGGAGCGAATATCCACCACTTCCTCCTACAAGGGGGGGGAAGTGGATGCCAACAAGAGACAAACCATATCTTTATGTTGCCTCTTGCAAATAGGAACTTGTTCTTGTTTGCTGGTACGAAGAGATACTTGCTTGCCTCTCTCTTAGTACTTCGGTCCAGAGGTCTGACCATTGATCCTGCGGTGCACACCCCGATCAATCGGACAGAAGGCTTTTGGATCCCTCCCTCGCTCTTACGACCAGGGAGGCATTCCAAGGTTGGGCGAACACCAGTCTGTTCACAAAAGACTCAGATTCCTCCCACCAAGAAGTGAGTCTTCCTATTGTAAAAGAACCGAAGGTTTGTATGCCGTGTCGGAACAAATGACAATTTGTCCAAAATTGCATTTTTCCTAACTATACAAACCTGAGGTCCTTTTACACATAGTCCCACCTCATGCCACCCCTCACTCTGCAGTTTTTGCTTGGGCCAAAAGCAAAAGTGATTTGTTTACCTCCCAGTCGCGCGCGCGCGCCTGTCGGACAAGCAGTTAACTACCGAACCCCTTGTTCGAAAGCTTACGACCTATCCAGCTGCCGCTAGTACCTTCCTATTGTAAAAGGACCTCAGGTTTGTATAGTTAGGAAAAATGCAATTTTGGACAAATTGTCATTTTTGGATTGTTACTGACGTGGGCTGGCCTTGCCTCCCCCACCTCCAGTGGCTAGGTTAATCATACAGTTTTAACATTAGGTATAAGGCACTGAAAACAAAACAAGGTTTATAGCAGTGGTTGGGAAACTTAGTACGTTTTCAGAAAACCAAGGGAAAGAAAATGCAGAGAAAAGGTCGGTAACCATGAACAGTGAACAACACTATGAAAAATAAAAAAAATGCTAATACATGACTTATTATCAAAACATATACATACACTGATTACTCATGTACATTACCTGTTTGTAGTTGAGATACCAAGATCCCTATCAGAGGAATAGATGGTGACTTACAATTTTTTTGTTTTCAGGTCCTGCAGTGTGCTGAAAGTGAGAATGGAATGGTCACCCTCATAACGCAGCATTCTCTGTTGTTGGCCGTTATCAATTCACTGGGCGATTCCTCTCAGAGCATTGTGAAGCTCGCCGTAAACACACTTGTAGCTCTATGCGGTCAGCAGACAGGGTTAAATGCAGTTTTTTCGAACGAATGCATCACCAACTTGCAAAACATAATGACAAAGTCTGATTCGGCAAGATTTAATGTTTATGAGGTACGTAGAATACAGTAATGCACTGTTGTACCGTACTACTCTTGGTCTATACTATATCTATGTCAGTACTCAGTAGTGCTTATCGTTTGATGATTTCGCTGCCTTTTTTTCATATTAATTTCTGCAGATTTGTTTTTTAATTTGAAATAAACTTGTTTGTAAAAGTTTTGTAAGACAGAGACAGAAAGGTTTTCATTTTTGAAATGTTACTTCATAACTTTCAGTGCATAGTCAAGATCAGCCTGCTTGGAGACATGGCGCTGGGAATGGTCTCCAATTCTGGGTTGCTGGACAGGCTGACAGCCGAAGTGACCACTGGCGACGTTCTGACCCAGCTGAATGCCCTCGAGCTCCTGATTCCTCTTGCTCAGAGTCCGTCGGGAATGAAACACTTACTAGAGGGCGGTGTCATCTCTAAGCTCCAGTATCTGCTGTCGCTGGCTGAGGCGGATCCCATGGCTGCCATGCTAATGCCTGGTAGGGAAAAACGTTTCTTTGAAATACCATCTCTTGATGAGGATTTGATATTTGTACGATGCTCATATACACAGATTAAGCTTCTCAATAGTTTGAAGGAAGTTATTAAATTAAAATGTTTTCATTTCTTTTGTATATGTAGTATATAATTACTAAGATGTACCTGGATACACCATGCTGTTCTGTAGGGGTTAGTGTCATCAGTGCACCTCACATGGTTCACTGTAGGCATTACTTAGAGGTCTTTGCAGCGTCCCTTGGGCCCCCAGCTGCAACCTCTCTCATTTCTTTTATTGTACCTCCATTCGTTTTCTCCTCCTTCCATCTTACTTTTGACCCTCTCTTACCGTCAATTTCCCTTTCAGCACTGAATGACCTTGTAGGTCCCAGCACTTGGGCTTTGGCCTAAATTCTATATTCTTTCTATTTGTTCTATTTTACAACATGAAATGAATGTTACAACTCGTAGGAGAAGCATAAGATTGAGGTAAAGATAGATTATTATGGATGCAGTCATTGAGTCTGAAGATTTCATTATTGCTCCCGCGATAATCTCACATGATATGAGTGGGAGAGGTAATATATAGGTCATTGCTCTATTGCTCATTGTTCTGTGGACCTCCAAGCTCCCATCCCTACCTCAGAAGAAGAGTACGGTCGTATTGTTATTGAAATCTTACAAGCCTTGAGCATGGTTTGAACTTAGGAATACCACGCTTGGAAGTCCAACAGAAACTAGCCGAGTGGCCATGGCGTGTATTTATGTTGCCAGGCCAAGATAATGAAGCCTTCATATGTGTTGACTTCCAAAATTCACCATTTTAAGTTGACTACTTTCTGTTTGAGTGACAAAAAATATTATTTTATGCATGACACTTACCTGGCAGGTATATATATAGCTTATCCTCTTGACGCACTGGCAGAATTTCAAAACTCGCGGCAACCGCTAGTACACTGGTAGTTCAGGTGATGGCCACCCTGTTCCCGTGGCGCTGGTACTTGGAACTATTCCCGTTTTCCTCAGATTTTCTCTGCCAGCCGAACCGGCAACATCGTTGTTGGTTCTCTGATAGAATTTCCTGCTCGTTGACTGACTTTTTGGATATTGGTATCGTATTCACGAAGTTAGCGTGGCAATCGCATTTGGTTTGGATTTTGATTTAGTATGTCTGATTCAGGAAGTATGTTTAGAGTTTGTGTGAAAGAAGGGTGTAAGGTGAGACTGCCGAAATCATCGGTAGATCCACATTACTATTTGTAAGAAGTGTCGGGAGTTTGTATGTACGTGGGACAATAGGTGCAATGAATGTCGTGTCTGAATGAGAAAGAGTGGAAGGCTCTTATGAAGTATGTTGAGAGATTAGAAAAAGATCGGGTTAGAAGATCTGTCTCTAGGAGTGAGAGATCGGTCTTCGAGTAAGCCTATGAATGAATCTTTGCATGTGTCTTCTCCAGCTCATTCACATGTAGACGTAGCACCTTCCCCTCAGGTTTCTCCTGCGCCCCGTTGCTGTATCTGAGGATACTACTGATCCACAAATTGTGAAAGTGTTTCGCTGCCCTTGCGTCCATGGGAGATCAAATTAAACGATTAACAGACAAAGTGGAAGTGTTTAGTGACAGTGTTGTGGAGGGGGCGCCTGATCGTCCCTCTCGTGCTCCTAGACCGAGACCTCTGTCAAGCTCCCAGACCCAAGGGAGAAGGCATGTCGACAGTCGAAGGGAGGCGAGAGGGGTTTACTCGTGATCAGTCGTCCCTTCAGGCAGTCCTGTTGCTTCCCAGGCTGCAGCAGTACGCCATGGAAAGGCGATACTGGGAAGTGCCTGTTATTCATCGGATAGTTCGGCGTCAGGAAGGAGTAGGCGTTTCGCGGAAGTATCGCATCCTCTCAAGAGGTCATACTTTCCGTCCTCATCACAGGATGAAAGGGCTGTTGATCAAGAAGGGTGGAGTAGCCCTGAGATTTTTTCATCGGAGGATGAAGAAGTTTATCCCTATCAAAAGGAAGAAGGATTTCTCGTCAGTTGGAAGTAACTAGCGGTGCGGTGAGAGGTGTTTCTCCGCTTAGAGGAACTCCACTGCGTAGACCGCAGGTTCGCTCGCCTCTCCGTGTTAGCCCGGTGCGTCCTCGATCTCCTCATCATCAGGAGTCTCGTAAGGAAGCGGAGACGAAGGAAGTTCTGCGGGACATGCAGGAGAGATTAGCAGTGATTGTCCAATCATGGGAGAAGCCCGAACAACCTTCGGTTAGACGTAAGGACTCGTCTCTCCCGGTTAAGTCCTCCAAGAGGACGCAGGACGTGCAGCGCAAGCCAGGACGCAGTTGCATCCCTTAAGAAGGACGAAAGCAGTGCAGGACGCAGGACGCAAGAGGAAGAGTGATGGACGCATGTGGACGCATACGTTCAGGAGGACGCAGGACGCAGGCGGCAGCAGGTGGAAACTTTTTCTCCGACAAGGAAGAGAGGAGTTTTACAAGGAGACAGCTCCGCATTCGCTCTCTAAGCAGGCTCTGCATAAGGATCCCGCTTTGGAGAGTCATCAGGATCTTGGTTTTCAAGATATTTCTTCACAGGAGGAAGAATTTGTGGAGAGTGCGGAAGAGGACAAGAATGTGGAAGCTCCTTCCTCGGACTACAAGAGACTAACAGAGTGCCTCCTTTCTTTGTTTGAAGGAGATTTTCAACCTTCAGGCCCGCCATCGCCTTTGTCTCAATTTTCGAAGACGAAGACAACCAAGAAATCGTCTTTTTTGAAAATGACTCTGTCTATTTCGGCCAAGAAAAGCCCCTTCAATGTGTAAATGAGTGGTTGAAGGAGAAGAGAGAGTCGGGGAAGACTTCTTTTGCGTTTCCTCCGGCCAAGTTGGCTTCTAAGTCTGGTGTTTGGTACGCTACGGGGGAAAGTCTTGGCCTGGGAGTTCCCGCCTCCTCCCAGGGAGACTTTTCCAACATAGTGGACAGCTCCCGTAGACATGCTTTACATTCAGCCAAAGTGTGGTGGACTTCGTCAGAGTTCGACCATTTACTCAAAGGTATCTATCGGACTTTTGAGGTTTTTAATTTTCTTGACTGGTCGTTGGGGGCTCTGGCTCGGACTTTTGAGGTTTTTAATTTTCTTGACTGGTCGTTGGGGGCTCTGGCTCGGACTTCGGAGATGGAAGATTCGTCAGAATCCGAGTTACCGAGAAGTATCATGTCCTGTATGGATAAAGCCTTGAGAGATGGAGCTAATGAATTGGCTTCACTTTTTACAGCAGGCGTTTTGAAGAAAAGACATCTTTTGTGCTCGTTCGCTGCTAAAGGAGTCTCGAACCCCGCCAAAAGTCGGAGTTGATGTTCTCCTCTTTCAGGACAGCTCTTCCCTCAGGATATCATTAAGGACATCTCGCTCTCCCTCACTCAGAGGGCTACTCAGGATCTACTAACGTCTTCTGTAAGGAAGTATTTACCTTCTAATGTAATGAAGAAAGACTCCGAAGGATACAGGAACATCACAGCAGCCCTTTCGGGGTAGGACTTTTCCCGACCAGCATTTAGAGGGAAAAGAGTTCCAGCCAAAAAGAGGTTCGAAAACCTCAACCAAGCAATGAGTCAGAAGTCCTCCAGACTTGTGTGGGGCCAGACTTTTAGACTTCTGGGAAGTCTGGCAAAGCAAAGGAGCGGATCCTTGGTCTGTAAAGGTAGCGAAGGAAGGATACAAGATCCCCTTTCTCAAGAAACCACCTCTCGCTACAGCTCCGAGAGCCCTAGGGGCTCATTACATCGATTTAGAGAAGAGAGAGGCTCTTTGGCATCAAGTTGTCAGCATGTTAAAAAAAGGGGCCATAGAACCGGTTCTGGATCACGAATCCCCAGGTTTTTACAACCGTCTGTTTCTAGTACCGAAGTCATCAGGAGGTTGGAGGCCAGTACTGGACGTAAGTCAGCTAAACTTGTTCGTAGAAAAGACCAAGTTTACGATGGAGACGAACGATTCAGTACTGGCAGCGGTACGACCAGGGGACTGGATGGTAACGCTGGACCTTCAGGATGCGTACTTCCAATATTCCGATTCATCCAAGGTCCAGGAAATATTTGAGATTCGTGATCCAGGACAGGATTTATCAATTCAAAGCCCTTTGCTTGGGTCTGTGCACGGCTCCTCAAATTTTTACAAGAATGATGTCGAATGTGGCGAAGTGGCTTCATTTGTTAGGAGTAGAGTCTCTCTCTACCTCGACGATTGGCTCATAAGAGCACAATCAAAACAGCAATGTCTGGAGGACACGAACATCACATTGGATTTAACCTCAGCCACGACTCGGGGGCTCATGATGGCCTAAACCTGAACAAAAAGTCATGGTTGATCCCCTCCCTCCAGGAGCTAGTTTATTTGGGGATTCTGATATCCATCAGTGACTTTTCGGGCTTTTCCGTCACCCGAAAGGCAGACCATGTGCCTGCGGAAAGTGCAAGAATTCCTATTGAAAGACCAATGCTCGGCGAGAGAGTGGATGAGCCTGCTGGGGAGGGGGGACACTCTTCGTTAGAGCGGTTCATTTCCCTAGGGAGACTTCACATGAGGCCCTTACAGTTCTTTGTGAACGAAGTCTGGCCAAGAAGATCGCAACCAGATTCCTTCCGGTTTCCAATTCCTTCAAAGATAAAGGAGGAATTAAAGTGGTGGCTAGTTCCGGGGAGGTTGTCAGAGGGTACGTCACTCCAGCAGAGGAACCCAGACCGGATATTATTTTCCGACGCGTCAGACGCAGGCTGGGGAGCGACGCTGGGCCCTCGGAGGAGTCAGGCCTTTGGAACGAAGAAGAGAAGGCATGGCACATAAACAGTGAAGGAACTGATGGCGATCTTCTTGGCTCTGAAAGCGTTCAGACCGTGGATCAGCGGTCAAAAGTGGTGCAGATCAAGCGCGGGACAATACCACAGCTCTGGCATACAGTATTATACGAAAACAAGGAGGAAAACCCACTCGTTGTCCCTTTGCAACTTGGCGAAGGAGATTCTTCTGTGGTCGGAGAGAGAAAACGTCACCCTGCTCACCAGGTTCATTTCAAGGAGAGAAGAACGTCAGAGCGGACCTGTTGAGCAGGGAAGGACAAGTGCTTTTCCACGGAGTGGAGTTTTGCATCGTCAAGTATGCCAGAGACTGTGGAAGCTCTGGGCACACCAGTAGTGGATCTTTTCGCTACCGCAGCGACGAAGAGGTTACCGAACTATTGTTCTCCAATCCCGGACCTCTTGCAGTCGCAGTCGTGCCTTCCTACCTAGATTGGGACGGGTCTAGATGCGTACGCTTTTCCCCCGTTCAAGATTTTAGGAAGGGTAATGAAGAAAATTCAGAAAGTCGAGGGAACAAGGCTGACTCTGATAGCCCCATACTGGCCGGCCCAAACGTGGTTCACAGAGGTACTGGAATGGACAGTGGGATTCTCTGAGAAGTCTACCCACGAGAGTAGATCTTCTCAAACAACCCCACTTCGACAGGTTTCCACAAGAACACCCTCGCTCCTGGGGTCTGACTGCGTTCAGACTATCGAAAGACTTTGTCAGAGCGAGGGGGTTTTCTAGAGAAGCAGCGAAGGCAGTTGCAAGAGCACGGAAAAAAAAAAAAAAAGGCCATCAACTATCAAAGTGTACCAGTCGAAGTGGGAGAACTCCGTAAATGGTGTAAGAATCGGAAGATTTCTTCATCCAGTACCCCTCTGTGACACAAATTGCAGATTTCCTTCTGTATCTGAAGAAGGAACTGGGTTTTTTGGCTAATCAGACAATTAAAGTTATAAATGTATGTTGTCTGCAGTGTTTAGACACAGAGTTTAGATCTGTCCAACGACGCAGATCTTAAGAGATCTTCTCAGATCTTTTAATACAAAGAAGGAATCGACTTTGCAGAACTCCTTCTTGGAATTTGGATGTCGTTCTCAAGTTCTTGTGGAAACAGATAGTTTGAAACCTATGGGCATTGCGTCTTTGCGAGAGCTAAACGAAGAAGACTATTTTCTTAGTAGCCTTAGCTACAGCTAAAAGGATTAGCGAGCTGCAAGCTATTGACAAGCAGTAGGTTGGAAGCACAACAAAGCAGTTTGTTTCTTTTTCAACAGTAGTTCTTAGCCAAGAATGAGAATCCCTTCGCATCCGTGGCCAAGATCATTTGAGATTGAAGGACTGGCTATCTAGTAGGTCAAGAACAAGAAAGGGTTCTTTGCCCAGTAAGAGCCTTACGGTTTTACGTAGAAAGAACAAGAAGCATTAGGGGGAATTCATGTTCTCTGGGGTGCTCTGTTAAAGATCCTACTAGACCTATGTCTAAAAAAAAAACGCGATGGCTTTCTTTGTAAGAGAAGTCATTAAAGAAGCTCATTTACTTTGTTAGAAGAAGCTTCGGCTTGAATTAAGGTTAAAGCTCATGAGGTGAGAGCAGTAGCTACGTCCTTAGCATCAGGAAAAATTTAGCCCTCAAGGACATTATAGATTCGACGTTTGTTTTTTCCGATACGTAATACAACCATCGGTCCTTTAACAATAGGAAGTAGCTAGCGGCAGCTTGGAACGGTCGTAAGCTTCGAACAAGGGGAGAACGCGTAGTTAACTGCTTGTCCGACAGTCGCGCGCGCGCGACTGGGAGGTAAACAATCACTTTTGCTTTCGGACCGCGGGTGTGAAGGACGTGTTCGTCATCGCTCTCTGCCCGCTTCATCGTCGTATGCTTTGTTTATATTGTGTTTTCTACTAATGGTTTGTTTGACTTGAAAATGAAACTGTAAGTACACTGTTTTCATTTTCATTACTTAAATTATGAACCAACATGGGTTATCGCCGTAGATGCGGCGATTTCCTCTCTTTTCATGAATTGAACCCTTGAATTATGTCTCGTGCCGAGGGCGGGAACGCGATCGCGCCGAGTCATGTATTTTGGGCGGGAAAGTGTGTAATTGAAAAATGTAGTACTCTTTTCTTTATATTTTTGCCCTGTGCGTTCGTTACGAGAGTGTGATTGCGCTCGGCACGAGCCTTTTAATTTTGTATAATAGATGCAATGAAAGTGGATTCGCAATTGCAAGATATTCTTTTCATTTTATTTTATTATTTTTTGCATGAAATTTAATTTGGATCAATTTTCGTTCTTACCCGGAATTGATCCTTACGTTTTTTTTTTTACGTGAAATGAAATCGCAAGTGCAGTATTCTGTTTCATTTTCATATATATTTTATGATAGCATCATATTGGATCAAGTTTCCCGTTCTTACCCGGAATTGAATCTTTTCCCCTTTAAGTTCTATGAAGTGAAATCGCAAGGGCAGTATTTCTGTTTCATTTTCATATTACTTTTCACTGCTGTGCGGGGGTAGGGAAGCGAAGGTCTGCCAGGAAGTCGTCGGAAAGCTCTCCCGCGACTCCCTTGGTATCCGATTCTTCGTCTTCCTTCCTGCCCCCGCTCAGCTTCTTCGTTGGTATTTTGTATTTGGGGTCTTCCTTGCGTTCGGGGTGGGGCATGTCTTCCCCCGTGCGTGAGGGAACCCCTACTAATCTATCTATGTTACCGCAGGTGCTACATCCGTGGGAGACGACCTTGACAGGTATGGACCCACCGCGGAGGCGGCGTGCCTAGCATCCACGGGCTGCTGCAGCGTCTAGCGAGGTCTGGGGCGGTCTCCACTACTACCACGGCCGCTTATGCTGCTCCCCCCCCTCCTGGTCTACACTCCCCCATGCTGTGTCGATGACGCCGTCTGCCGCTACTAGGGCCGCAGCCGTACCGAGGTGGGGTTGCCGCCGCCAGCCTGTTTTTTCTTCGTGTTGCCTGCCCCAGACTTCCGCTGTTCAGCAGCTCGCCCCTGGACCGGCCGCTGGCTGCCGATGATTCTACGAGGAAGATCGCTGGGCCTGCTGTACCTGCCGCTGATGTGATTCCCGCTGTTGGCTTGGGCTGCCTTATGGGTCTACCGCTGCCGCTCCTGAGCTGGTTGCTGTTCCTGTCGCTCCTGGTTCCTGTGCCTGTCCATGCTGGTCCTGCCAACGGTGTTTCTTCCCCAGTCCCAGGTCCTTCCGGACAGGTGCAGTCGGGCCGTGTTGCTTCGGCCAAATAGCCCCCGGCTCGGCCTGGATGGAGACCTGAACGACTGTCCTGCGATGGCTGACGAGGAAAGGGATAAGAGGAAGCATCTTCGTCTTCATCGTCTGCTGCTGCCTCTTTTCCCCTTCGACTTCTAAGCCCATAAGCCGAAGAAGAAGAAGGCTGCCTTTCCCCCCTAAGAAGGTCTCCTTCGGGACTTCTAAGGCCCGTCCCACCCCGGTGGGACGGGGGGTGGGGGGGTCCTTCTGCTGGTCCTCCCCCCCCTGCTCCTTCGGGAGCGGGGCCCGTCTCCCCTTCCGTAAGGAAGAGATAGACGGGGGACCAGAGGAGTATCGGTTAGCTCATGGTACTTCCCCTCGCCTGGTGCTAGCGGCGATGCCGCTACGCCAGGTTCCGGCTCGGTCTCTTGTTCGCGAGAGATCCCGAGTGTACGTCTCCCTCGGGAGACCGTGCAGCAAGTTTCGGCGCCAGAGTTCGCTCGGCGCCAAGACGCGGCACGAGCAGAAGGCTGGTGAGAGACGCTCGGAGGTGACTCTTTGCCAGCCCGCGCCGCTCTTGCAGCGACCAGCTGGTAACTCCGGGTTTTCCCCCCCTAAGAAGGCTCCTTCGGGAACCTTCCTAAGGGCCCGTCTCGCTCCGGCGATTCGGGGAGCATTCTCTGCTGGTTCCTCCTGCTCCCTCCGGGAACAGGGCCCGTCTTTTCTTCTACCAAGGAGAAGAAGACGGGACCAGAGGAGTACCAGCTTCGGCTGGCACTTCCTCGCCTGGTTCTAGCGGTTTCCTTCTTCTGCGCTAAACCAGGATCCGCCTCGGCTTCTCGTTTAGCGAGAAAGTACCGAGTGGAACGGTCTCCCGCGGGAGACCGTCCAGCCAAAAGTCTTGACACTCGAGCTCGCTCCGTCCGCCAAGGACCGAAGCGCGGAGCAGAAGACTGGCGAGTGTCATGCAGAGACTCTCGCTAGGCCAGCCTGGACGCTCTCGCAGCGACCAGCTGGCTGCTCGGGTTGACGTGACGGTCGCTGACCAGCCACGGTTGAGGCGAGGAAGGGGTCCCCCGCGGTCGTCGGTACCAGCCGGACGGCTGGTACAGCGCTCGACGCGCCGAGAGACGCTCGCCGGTCTCACCCTGCGACAACGAGCCTAGCAGGTCACTATGACGCCGCTCCCATCGGGACGGGCGGAGACGTAAACCCCAGCAACAGCTCGCCTGACGCTAGAGATCAGCGTCGACGTTCTCAGCCGACCTCTCGCGGCCCAGGCGAGCGGCAGGCTAGGCCTGCTGCTCGATCGCCACTGCGGGTGGGGGACGATCAGCAGCAGCCCTCCAAGCACGCTGGTCCTGCCAGCGAGCTAGGGGGGAGCGTCAGGTCTGCCTCTCCCTGTACCTTCAACCTCCTCGGGCTACACCGGAGAGCGAGGTACCTATGAGTGATCGCGAGAGGTGCGCCGCTCGCGATCCCGCTATGACGCCGTTGGACCAGGCACGGTTCTAGGACCGACCAGGACATACGCGCAAGTACTGGAGGCGACCGTCAGGGGTCTCCGCTGTTCCTCCTTCTAAGGAAGGAGTATCTCGAGGGATCTGTTCTTGTTGGAGGACTGGACGTCCTACTCCGCAAGACACGGGTTACTCCCGAGATACAGAGGAAATTTGCAGAAGTCATTAAGCTGATTCGTCAGCATAATGACCTTGCGGAAGGATTTGCCGCTCCCACCAGCAGAGCCCACGTCTCTGCTCGAGTCGTTTTGGGGCCCGAGAGGGAACCCCAAACCGACGGTGGGTCTGCCGCGTCGGAACTTGCCGATTCTGTCTCGAACCAGATCTCTCGTCTCCGGACAAGAAGGCTCTCTCAGTTCTGGGCCGGTCGATCAAGCTACTTCCACCTCCTCCTACTGCGACAGCGGTTTCACGTTTTTCTACGTGCTTCGGACACCGTATTTGAAAATACTCTCTTCGTCCTCCTGAGAGGTTTCGACCTCGCGAGGACTGGAATGGAGTCGGAGGACGGTATCGGCTCTCTCCTGTCAGTGTCGATCCGCCCCACCCCCCACCCCAGACGACGTTCACAGTGGCGGCAGACCCTTACCTACAGTGAGAGTTCGTAACCCTCCGCGGGAAAACGTTTTCTCCTGACGATACGTTTTCCCAGACTCTGAGAGGCCATCGCCGCAAGGCGATGGCTGTTCCTACTCTTCTCCAACTGCTAGTTCCACTGGGAAGGCGAGCGAGTATCCAATTCCTCCCCCATTCCCTCTCTCCTTACGGTTACGAGGGAAAGGGGAGGGATCCTACAGAGATTTCTCTTTAGGATCCCACGTTCGGGACTGCGCTACCGGGGGGACCTTCGGGTCCTACCTGACGTAAGCCCCGGTCGTTGAGGAGGAATCCTGCCCCATTCTCGATTTCTACGGGAATCGAGAGGACACCAGCCGATATCGTTTGACGAATTCGG
This sequence comes from Macrobrachium nipponense, assembly GCF_015104395.2. Classification (NCBI taxonomy): domain Eukaryota; kingdom Metazoa; phylum Arthropoda; class Malacostraca; order Decapoda; family Palaemonidae; genus Macrobrachium; species Macrobrachium nipponense. The sequence continues at coordinate 33,870,757 of NC_087222.1, forward strand.
TGGGGGTTTCAGCAGACTGCTTAGAATTCTACGGAATTTCTAACGCATTCAGTGTTTGAGTTTTTGCGATCTCCAAACACTTACGCGAGACCACGGTCCAAAGTGAGCGAGACGAGAATCCCCGATATACACGATAATCGGGAACCTCGCCTATGCTCGAATTCCTGGAATTTCTAGCATTGGGAAGAAGACTGCTGCTGAAGAAAACTATCTCACAGTAGGCGACCAACCTGGACTAGAGAAGATCGGACGGGAATATCCAGTTTGGCTTGAACTATCGTCTTAGTATTCTGTTCACCATTGAAGCTTCCTTCGAGGAGCTTCTCCTTCACTCTCTTTGAGAGAGATCGAAGGTGGTCGATCTCCAATCCTTATTTTGTTTTCTTGAAGGAAAGAATTTAGGATGGAGATCGTTGTTCAGAATCCTACAAATATACTACGTATATTAACCTCGCGACATGATTCTACTAAGCAGTTGAATTGTCCGAGGGGTAGGCGCATATCCTATTTAATCTACGGATTGCGACTTATAAGAGAAGTATTCTAATTGAACTGCAACTCGGGGTTGCCTTGCAACCTCCCAGGAGTTTTCAGTTTCAATTTTATATACTTATGGTTTTGTCACGACAACACCATTTCAACTTTTATATTTACCGAAATTCGTTTCGCCTAAATATAATTGCTCGAGCATATCTTTTATGCTCGGTAGTTCTAGCCGAACGCATTCCTTCTTCGTGGAATAATGGATTACCTGGCAACTCAGGATGACGAGTCGGCGAGAGCTCAGGCTCAACTACTGCGTATTGAACTGCCTGATAGCAGCTCAGTATCAGCTGGGCCTCCGATATGCACGGTCATGTATGTCTCTCTCTGCCCTGCTTTGATTGACTACGAACCGTATCTCTGCCCAACAATCATGGACTTAGGTCTCTGATTAACGGGGATTCTCGCAATAATGAAGGACCATCTACTGCGGTGACGCTAGATTCCATCGCCTTCGACATTGCGAGAATTTTCAACAGAAGATATCTCTTGGACTCTTTCATCTTTCTGTTTACCGCACGGTAACAGAAGTCTGTACAAGTCTCCCGCTGCATTGCACTGCGATAATGCGAATGATTTTGCAGACATCTGGGTTTGTCTTCAAAATATCTCTTATTCGTAGTGTACAATTGTTCATTGTTCACCGAAGTTACGAGATGTGTCAGAAGACATCGCCTACTCTCCGACCCTGACAGCTCTACTTCTTCCAATGTTCAGCCCATGAGAAGCAGTTCTTCAGGCGGCTTTCCCCTGTGTTTTCATTACTGAAGAACGCCCCGCTTTCATTGCAACTACGACTTCTCACCGGACAGCAATGAAATAGCGTTAGCGTTTTCAGTCATTTGTAAGCACAGGTTATGAATCTTGAGAATCCTTCTCTCGATTCATCTGTGAAGACGTATGGTCGCATTCAATATCTACCTTCGTCTTCAACGGTACATAGTGTTGTTTCTCCTTAGCTGAGATTCAACAACCATGAGATGTTTTACCTTCAGGGACCTCGGTCTCTAGAAGGCAATTGACTTTCGCCTGTGGGCACATGCCTTAAGAGATCATCACCTCGCTGTCCGGCATTGGTGACAAACAAAATACATTATTTGTTTGGTCTCTCGGCATAACCCCCCTTTAAAGGCGAAGGTCACCGTGACTTACTCGGATGCTTTGACAACTTGCCTCCTACCGAACGCAGTCAGTCGGCAGCTGTCAGAGCGGCCGGGTCAGTTACGAACTACGCTGTTGACTTAGTTCGGTTGTTACAGAGCAATCATTACTTCGTTTTAATAGCTTGTCACAGTACCCATACCATTGACACCCACCATGGAGTGTCGGTGTCCTATCCCTACTCGAGAACTTCGCTGCATGGGGATAGGAGGATGCGAGAGCTTCGTGGCAAACGGACAGACCAGTATGGGTACTGGACATCAACCGAAGTAGAGAAGAGGGATAGGTCATGCGACTATTTCCTTCTTTTCCTCTGAGGAACTGCATGACTTCTGCGAAGTCAAGCATCCAGGGGATGGGGATCCGTGACGCTCGATTTCGTACCGAACTTCGTAGCGAAGACTCAGAACCCTTCGGTCCCTGACGATTGGTTCGAGTCGTTCACAATCCCCTCCCTAATGGACTTCACTGCCTTCGATGCGAAGGAGATGCTGCCTTGTCCGCAAGAACTTCTCCGTGGCGCAGGTACTGAAGGCAGGGGTCTGGTCAACCCAGACCACATTGCCCTCCCTTCCTATCTACTTCGGGATATTGCCCACAGGTCCTTGGATCTTTTTTCCTTGGGACCCGTGGTGGCTGCATCACACGTTGTGTAGCGAACCCAGACCCTCGCAGGCTGAACAGCATCGAGTCCTGGTGTGACCATAAGAATGGATGAGTGAATGAGAGTGTGACTGGCTCCTCTTCCCATCTTTTTCTTCCCCTCTACCTGTGGTTAGAGGGACACGGTCGTCACCCTGCTGGATAAGGACAAGATGCAGGTGAGCTACTATCCACCACTTCCTCCAACAAGGGGGAGGAAGTGGATGCCAGCTTGAGACAACCCATACTTTATGTTGCCTCTTGCAAACAGGAACAAGTTCTTGCTTAGCTGGTACGAAGAGATACGCTTGCCTCTCTCTTAGTACTCGGCCCAGAGGTCTGACCATTGATCCTGCGGTGCCACACCCCCCGATCAATCGGACAGAGGCTTGGATCCCTCCCTCGCTCTTACGACCAGGGGAGGCCTTCCAGGGATGGACGAACCCAGTCTGTTTCATCAAAAGACTCAGATTCCTCCCACCAAGAAGTGAGTCTTCCTATTGTTAAAGGACCGATGGTTTGTATTACGTATCGGAACAAATGACAATTTGTCGAAAATTGCATTTTTCCTAACTATACAAACCTGAGGTCCTTTACATATAGTCCCTCCTCATGCCACCCCCTCACTGCGTATTTTGCATGGCCAAAAGCAAAAGTGTATTTTGGGTTACCTCCCAGTCGCGCGTGGCGCGCGACTGTCGGGACAAGCAGTTAACTACCGTTCTCCCCCTTGTTCGAAGCTTAACGACCGTTCCAGCTGCGCCGCTAGCTACTTCCTATTGTTAAAGGACCGTCAGGTTTGTATAGTTAGGAAAAATGCATTTTCGACAAATTGTCATTTGGAGGGCAAACTCTGGTTTTTCCCTCTCATTACCTTAGAGACGTGAAGACAACTTTTGATAATTGTCAAACGTTAGGCCCGTACGTATCCTCAGGTACAGTACTGGGCAAAGGAGTTTCCACCCCATAACCTAATAACATGCTAGGTTTTTATTTTAATTAGGTTATAGTGTTTTTTATGGTTGTCTGAGAAGGTTAATACCAGCTCAGTTTTTTGGTGTAGTGTTTATTATTGTATGTGTGTGTGGTTCAGGTGACTAACTTTCCTAGCATGAATGCCTGTGGTAAATGAGGGCTAGGGTTCTCTGTCAGCAGATTGGTCATGTCCAGTTGTCAGACCCTTGTTGTTAGCTTTCTCAACAAACAGGTCACATCCTAGTTGAGAGCTACTAAGGTTTAGCAGGCTAAGAGGCAATACCTACGAAGTCAGCTACCTTAGCAGGTAAGGAACTTAATAAGTAATTTTAAAAATTAGTTAATTTTTGAATTATGACGATGTTGCTGTCTATGACCCACCTCCAAATGTGTCAATCAGCTATATATATACCTGCCAGGTAAGTGTCATGCATAAAAATGATATTGTTATGATACAATAAAGTTTTATGCATACTTACCTGGCAGGTATATATAATTAAATTCCCACCCTCCTCCCCTCAGGAGACAGGGTTCAGAGAAAATCTGAGGAAAACGGGAATAGTTCCAAGTACCAGCGCCACGGGAACGGGGTGGCCATCACCTGAACTACCAGTGTACTAGCGGTTGCCGCGAGTTTTGAAATTCTGCCAGTGCGTCAAGAGGATAAGCTATATATATACCTGCCAGGTAAGTATGCATAAAACTTTATTGTATCATAACAATATCATATTTATCTTTCAATAGTTAAAGCAGACCACTGGAAAAGGTCGTTGAAAGTACAGGTTTTTATGGTGTGAAAAATATCTAGAATACTTCTGTATGCTCTATTTCATACTGTCAATTTCAGGTCTGGTTAAATTCTTCGGCAACATGGGTCAGTGTAGGCCGCAGCAGATGGTAGACGAATTTAGTTCTGTGATGCTGATGATTCTTCGTCTTGCCTCGGGCACCATGGACTTGGGGGATCCTATACTGCAGATCGTTGCAATTGAGACAGTTGCTCACATAGGTGCGACAGCAGAGGGCAAGTCAGCTCTCGGGAAATTCAGTGAGTATTTGAATTTTTTATGAACGTTTTGATGACGGGAGATTAGCACTTTTGTCAGGTTGCTGAACCAGACCACTGAGTCGAACCTCCTACGGTATACCCATAACTAAGTACGTACTACAGAGAGACCTTGAAAGCAAACAGACGAAAGGAAATGCAAAAAGCATTGCAGGTGTGGTTGAAAGAAAGTGCTAGATGTTATAAAAGTTTCCGTGCATTGAAATAAATGATTTTGATTGTACTTTGGATGAAGTGGGCACCTCACTTGAGGTTTTTGATTTTACATGCAAGTATTAACCTCTCTTCATTATTGTGTTTCTTTCCTGTCTTTTCTCATGTATGCATTTTATTCTGATGGAGTTTATTTTACACTGCAGTGCCTTTTTTTAGATTCGTTCAGTACGAAATTTTTAAGCGGCGTTAATGATATTGAATGTTAGCATATTTTCTTTACTCCAATATTATTATTAAATTGTAATTCTTGCTTGGTGATCAAACTGTGCCATCTTGCTTGGTGAGACGTACCCGCGTGAAGTCACAATAATCAACAGATATCACAAGTTTAACATAAGACTAGAATTTGAGAAATATCTAGAAGTGTTCGTGAACTATCGGTGATAAGATTAGTGTGAAAATAGTAGGATAAAGCGTCTTCTAAGTTAGTTTATCAAGTGTAATACTATAAATCAGAACAAGATGGCAGTAAGTTCCAACTGCGGGAAAAGGTGGCGTAATTTGGCGTGTCTAGCAGATTCGCAATACGATGAGGTAGCAGGAAGGGAACTGGCCATTTCTCATCTATGAAATCAGCAACAGTCCTAACCAAAAAGATACAAAAGCATTCATAGATATATTAGAAGGATATAATCCTTCAAACTGGAACAAATCTAATGAAAACATCTTGAAAATAATTGAAGAAGTTCCAAATAAAATCCAAGTGGTCAAGAGACTCATAAAGAAAATATACATAAACCAACATATTCCGACAAAGAAAATGAATAAGGTGAATCTTGTGAATATACTAATTGATGCATTAGGAAAAAGAATGCCAAAAGCATGCAAACTGTGTAAGGTTTGGTATAGCATAGTCAATCCACAAAACCTAATCAGAAAATGTGCTGCATGCAACATTCCGACCCATCCACAGTGGTGCTGAGGTATTACAAGATTTGAGAAAAGATACAAGAATTTTTTGTTCAACATGTCTATCATGGATAGACAATGTTATTAAATCAAGATTGAATGTACAAATAGTTGAGGATGAAGAAGAAAGAGGAAGAGGAAGAAGAAGAAGAAAAAGAAGAAGAGGAAAACGGAAGAGAAGTAAACAAAAATGAAATGACAGAAAAAAATAAGGAACAAAGAACAAGATAAAAGTATGGATGCAGAGATACTCATTGATACTACATATGAGGCAATAAAGCAGCATACCTACGAAGAAATAAATTACGATATGACAACAGAAAAGCAAATCCCGAAGAGGCTCTACCCAGATCTATACAATGGACGGGAAAGAGGAAAAAAATAGACAAGAAAGACAAAATCTGCAACCTTTTGAAAAGAGGGAATTGCAGATTTGGAGAAAGATGTTACTACAAACATCCTAAGATAATGTCAAAACTATGAAATATATGGTAAATGTGCATACTTAGATGGATATGGGATGATTGCAGAGATCTGCATCCAAAAATATGTAAAACCTAAAAGAAGGAAAAGGATGTAAGTTCGACAAAAAATGCAAATATATGCACCCTGTAGCCATGAATCATAATCAAATAAATAACCAACCAAGTAATAAAATCCAAAATAAGAAAGAAACAAATAAAGAGAGAAATCAAGAATATCAGGTAAAGAGAAAAGCAAACCACCAATGAGATATGCAGAGGTGTCAGCAAAGAATTTCAAAGCATCAGCTCCGAAATTCTACTCAAGAGATAATAACTGTATTTATTTATTTGCAAGAGGATATTGCAGAAAACGGAGAAAATTGCAGATTCAGACACAAAATGAATAATTATGATGAAGGAAGATCAAATATTATGGAAAAGTTGGTATTTTTTTAATGTCAGAATTTCTGGAAATGAAAAAAAAGAACAACATACCAGAACAGAAAGAGATGGAAAATCCTTATTACTATCATATTAAATGAGGAGGAAAACACGCAAACCATCATAGTGATGAATGCGCAGGGTTTAGTTACGAGTAACTCAAAAAGAAAAATAGAGTACTTAGAAGAACTAACCCAAAATGAAAAGAAAATAGATATAATGAATATAAGTGAAACCTGGTATTCCCAAGAGACTGGGAATGATGATCAAATAAAAGGTTCCAAACTTATAGATCAGATAGAAAAAAATAGGAATCAAGGGGGAAACCGCAATATATGAAAGACAAAAAACAAGGAAAAATATATGAGAAATATAGTAACTCAGAATGTGAACTAATAGCGGTAGAATTTGAATCTGAAAAATTGATGAACATAGTAATATATAGACCTCCTACTACTAAAGAGTTTGACTTAATAATTGAAAAATTGGATGATATATGTAGAAATCACAAGGACTGGACTATTCTCCTATCTGGTGACTTCAACTTTCCTTTCGTAGAATGAAAGAACGAATAGGAGATTGTGGTTGTACTTATACATATAAAAAAGAGAGTAATAGTAGTGCAGAAGATAAGAGGCAATTTGAAAAGACTATTAGATATGCTACTAGAATACAACATTCAACAAATAAATCACCTGCCAACAAGAAAGGAAAATACTTTAGACCTAGTATTTGTGAACGAGATGATTATGTTAAAGAAATAATAGTTTATAATGCGAGTATTTCAGACCATAATGTCATAGAATTAACAGTTCATCCAAAGCAAGTGAAAATAGAGATAAGCAAGAAATGAAAAAGTGGGAAGGATATGGAAAATACAACTTCTACAGTAAAAATATAAAATGGTCAGAAATTAATGAAGAATTAAACAAAGATGGGATAACAAATTTTTCGTAAGTGATGACATAAGGGTAAATACGGAGATATTATATAAAATATTGGAGATAATAGTGGAAAAATATATACCGAAGAAGAAAAGTAAACATCATTCATGCATACCAAGAGACAGAAGAATCTTGTTCCAGAAAATCAGAAAGTGGAAAAAAGGTCTTGCAAAAGAAAAAAATGCATGGAAAGTTATAGAAACTAAAAAGTAAGATAGAAAATGCAGAAAAAAAGATTATACAATCAAAAGAAATGAAAACGGGACTTGGAAGAAAAAACCCTAATTAAATATCAAGCAAAACCCCAAACTATTATACTCATATGCGAAGAAGATGAATAAAAGAAGAATAGAAATAGGCCCTCTGAGAATGAAGGGAGATTAACGAATGAAAAAAAAGGAAATTTGCAACATACTGGCAGAAACGATATAAGAGAGAATTCACCCTAGAATAGATAATGAAGATAATGATATAGAAGTAAGGGATGAAAATAGTGAATATTTAGCTGACATAGATATTAATGAAGCTGATATTGTTGCAGGCTATTAATGAAATTAAAAATGGAGCTGCTGCAGGGCCTGATGGAATTCCTGCTATTTTGTTAAAGAAAGTAGTTCATTCTATCGCAAAGCCACTTGCAATATTATTAAGACAAAGTGTAGATACGGCAAGATATATGATGAGCACAAATTCAGCGTATATTTACCCCTACTTTTCAAAAAGTGGATCAAGACTAGAGGCAAGTAATTATAGGCCTGTGAGTCTAACATCACATATAAGAAAGTGTATGAAAGGGTAATGAAGAAAAATATTATGAAACTTTAATAATAATTTGTTTAATAAAGGACAAACATGGTTTCGTACCCGGAAAAAAGTACAAACCCAACTGTTAGTCCACCGTGAAAACATATTCAAAATATGAAAAGCGGAAATGAAACAGATGTGGTTTATTTAGACTTTGCAAAAGCTTTTGATAAAGTAGCCATAATATATTAGCGAAGAAAATTAGAAAAACACAATATCGTGGATAAAGTAGGAAGATGGTTAAAAGAATTTTTACACAACAGAAAAAATGATAGTTATTGCAAACGACGAGAAATCGGATGAAGCCAAGGTAATATCCGGTGTGCCGCAAGGTACGGTGTTAGCTGCAATACTGTTTGTTATTATGATTGAAGACATAGACAATAATGTTAAGGATTCGGTAGTGAGTAGTTTCGCAGATGACACAAGAATAGTAGAGAAATTACTTGTGATGAAGATAGGAACGCTCTACAAAGAGACCTTAACAAAGTATATGATTGGGCAGAGGTAAATAGGATGGTATTTAACTCTGATAAATTTGAATCAATAAATTATGGAGACAGAGAAAGAAAGCTATATGCATATAAGGGACCTAATAATGAGACCATCACAAATAAGGAAGCAGTTAAAGACCTTGGTGTGATGATGAATAGGAACATGTTATGCAATGATCAAATAGCAACTCTGTTGGCAAATGTAAAGCAAAAATGGGGAATGTTGTTACGGCACTTCAAAACAGAAAAGCTGAACACATGATTATGCTTTATAAAACATATGTTCGTAGTCCACTTGAATATTGCAATATGATATGGTACCCACACTATCAAAAGGATATTGCACAAATAGAGAGTGTACAAAGGTCCTTTACAGCTAGAATAGAAGAAGTTAAGGACCTAGACTACTGGGAAAGACTACAATTCTTAAAATTATATAGTCTGGAAAAGGAGAAGAGAACGCTACATGATAATTCAGGCATGGAAACAGATAGAAGGAATAGCAGAAAATATCATGGAACTAAAAAATATCAGAAAGAGCAAGCAGAGGTAGATTAATAGTGCCCAAAAATATACCAGGAAAAATAAGGAAAGCACACAGGACATTAATCCACTACGCACCAGCATCGATAATGCAGCGTCTATTCAATGCGTTGCCCAGCTCATCTGAGGAATATATCAGGAGTGAGCGTAGATGTGTTTAAGAATAAGCTCGACAAATATCTAAACTGCATCCCAGACCATCCAAGATTGGAAGATGCAAAATATACCGGAAGATGTACTAGCAACTCTCTGGTAGACATTAGAGGTGCCTCACACTGAGGGACCTGGGGCACCCGAACAAGATGTAAGGTCTGTAAGGTCTGTAAGGTAAGGTTATAGAGCAAAGTGGTTTGTTGAAGATAACTAAGATACCAAGTATTGTTTGTGTGATAAGCACATTGAAAGCTTGCAGTTGTTATCATTAGGAGAGTTCAGTTGTATGAAGTCATAATACTTCACTTAGCTAACATGAAATAAAATATTTTACAGATACAAATGTTCTAAAATATCATATTTGTTCGTAAAGTTTCTTTGTTTTTCATCCTCAAAAATTTATGCCTTATTTCTTTATATCACATTTCTCAGTTTTTCCCAACTTTGAATGTTGGAGCCGGACTGTCTGCAAAATTCTTTCCCAAAACGTACGGTGCCTTAATCTTTGTCAATTTACTCCAACAGAAACAGAAATGGACGAAGTTTTAGACATGCTGGGAACCAAGATCCGAATGGCCCCCTCAGACCAGCGAGTCCGCGTTCTAGACGCACTTTCACAGCTCTTCTTCTTGAATGTAAGTACTACATGCAAGCTCTTCAGTATTAAACTGGAAGTACGTATATGTGTTTTAAGGACGTGAGACGTGAACTGCACATTATTTACCATATTCGTTTAATCCCTTTACTGTTCAGTTCAGTCTTGTTTGTTGTACTAACCCTATGAGTCTATTGTGCAACTGTACATACAGGCAGTCCCCGGGTTATGACGGGTTCAGCTTACGACATTCCGAGGTTACAGGGCTTTTCAATTATATTTATCAGAAATTATTTCCAGGTTTATGACGCATGTTCCAGGGTTTTAACGCCTACAACGCTCATCTGGCAGAAGAAATATGACACCAAAAATGCAAAATAATCAATATTTGAAGGGTATTTTGATGAAAAATGCAATAAGAATGCAGTTTACATAGTTTTGAATGAACCCAAAGTATTAAAAGTAAGGTTTTCTTAGGATTTTTGACAATGTTCCGGCTTATGACAATTTTCGGCTTACAACGCATCTCAAGAACGGAACCCCCATCGTAACCTGGGGACTGCCTGTATATGTAATATTTTAACTTTCTGTAGGGTGATCAAATCTGCATCATTTACCTGAGAAATTATCTCTAAAATTAGTCTGAATGGTCTCATATTGGTATGGGCATTCATATGTTTTTTTCACAAATGAATCTGTACTGTATTGGACTTATTTTATTTGCCACCTACCCTCTTAATATTATTCTTAGAATAAGGATTTTGCCATAGCTATGGCAACAATATTGATTTAATCTTATGATGACTGATGCCTTTTTTTCATCCTGCAGTTGGAGGACCATACTGAGGAACTCTTACAACTTTTGGAACTCTGGTGGGCAGGTGTCGGAGGAGTCAGCCTGGAGAAGGTCATTGCCGTGGCCCGTCAGCCTTTTATGGATCTTCACTGCACCGCTCTTGAGCTCCTGAATTCTTTAGCAAGCATGCCATGGGGACAGAGACTAATTTTCACAGAACCAGGTATGTGAAAAACACGTTTTTATTGGGTTAAACCATTTTGTAAATTGAATCTGTTTCAGGTTGATCATTTCACCTTCCTCAGCGCAGTAATGTTGAGTCGCTTAATAGTTTTTCGTCATGAAACTTGAATTTGCTTATCATTCAGCAGTTTATTTCTGCAGATTAACTGGGCTGTTCTTAATGGAATATCATTGTAGAGGACTTTCTTCTAGTGTGGTTGCTTTGTCTAACTTGCAAATTCAAATGTTTTGTCATCATTGGTTGGTGGCGGTAGGCAATATTTTCTGGGTACCATTTAACCAAAAGTGTGTGAGTTTGTGTATGACAGCATAAAAAAACATTTGACAGTTTAGACTAGTGACTAAATATGCTGGAAGTAATGGAGAAGGCAGTTAGATTGCTTGGTTTTAATTTCAGAGTATAAAAAAAATGACAAAGACAACCTATCTTCTCCAATGTAACTACACTTGTTGGAAAATATTGCATAAGGTTCAAAACTCTATGAGGATAGAGTCATAGGCCCACTCCTTTTAAGTCCCTCTTGCCTGACTTGTATTTTCTTAATCCCACAGCATTGTATATTATCACAGTAAACTTCCAGTCATTTCCACAGATATTTATTACAATACGCTCCTGAATTCTGACATAACATTGAATTGGTTCCAGTTTAATGTAAAGTAGCAGCCTCTGATACCCTGATAGCAGAGTTATCCTTCACTTTTCGGTGTTGCTCCAGTGCCATGGCCTGAAGCTTTGAAGTTATGTTCAACTATTTTGTCCTCAATAGCTGGGAATGAAATTCTCAGTGCTACAGAAAGCAAATGATGGTATATTCAACTGTGTACTTTTGCTGTGGATATTTAATTCTAAGACTTCTCCTTTTATTTCTTCTGTCAATTATGTAATCCACCAGCAGTAGAAACCAACAATATTGAGGTATTACATATTTTGTGGGTAATAATCCAAGAAGTAATGGTGAAAGGTAATCTGTGCATCAAAATGTATGACATACATTTTATAATTAACAAAAGGGGGAACAGCCGAGTTACTAATTGTGCTCTGGTTTGTGGAGGGCAGTATTTAAGCATTTATGAATACTTATCACCAACGTTACGCTGAATTGGTTCAAGAAAGCTTGGCCAGATGACCTGACACTAGAACCTTATGGTATCAGCAGCTTGATGAAGTAACAAAATGGTCTGCAAGAGTCTGCATTCTTCAAGGATAAAATTAAACAAAAATGGATGGTAGCCTTTATTGCTGCTGCCTGTGTATTTGTTTGGCCATTCAAATAATGTTGATAACTGCTTCTTTGCTGTCCTATTAAAAATTAAACACAGTCTGAATCACTTAGTTGCTGGAGTACGATAATGTCATCTTCAGATTTCTGATAATATTGCCTACTGAATAAAGATGTTCCATTGGCATTGGCCACTCCCTTGTACCTTTTAACTTTTGTTTCTACTTTGAGAACATCCTTTCATATATCTTATTATGTTTTCTTTCATCAGCTTTTCATTGTAAACAGATACATACGTAGTAGTATTTTCAGTGATAAACCTAGAGTACTTATATTTCCTCTTGTTATTCAATGTGGTCTGATTAGCGTCGAATTGGTGATGTCACCTTCAGGTATCCTAACACTTACAGATAGGCCTTGTCATGGCAGACACTTTTTATACGTACCTATATATATCTTCATCCTTCATTGTGTGTTGCCAAAGTAGCCGTCCACCTTAAATCGTTTGGTGTCCCATTGGAATGGTAACTGTCAGTGCTCTGTATTTTGCCCTAGGTTTTAGGTGTCTGTTTGTAGTATTTCTCATTTCCACTGCCTCTTGATAGATTCCCTTAAGAATAACTGTGCATGTCAGTGGTGTATAAAACTTTCTATAGTAGTTCTTATGCATAATACACTTCGGCAACCTTGTTTACCATTTTCCTCGTTATTGATGATGGTAGTATTTTAATTCTTGAATGTGTCTGGTCAGCCAAGATGAAGACAATTATCTTAAAACTGTAATCTGTATTTGTGAAAGCATATAGAGACGCCACCCTACTTACGAACATTCGGATACAAATGGGATTGCAATTTGAAATTGTGTTCATAGCTCTCCCCTTTTCCACCCGTAAGTTAAAAATGAGGAATACAGAAACCAACTTACAAACAATTCAACATAAAAATCGCCACCCAGAATGTAACTCGTTGCTAAGTAGCGTAGTGTCTGTATTTGTTTTATTTTTTCTTTACTAATTCTCTCGAACTCCTCGTCACAGGCCTTATTGAGTACATACTAGACAGAAGTACAGAAAGTGTGAAGGAAGGAATGGAAGCCAAATGGAACATTGTAGGAACATTAGTCAAGTCGCACACCAGTGCGTTCCCTTACCCAGAGGGCTACGTCGGCAAACTCACAAAGTACTACAACGAAGGCCCGTTTTTCGTCGAGGCGTGTATGGAAGTTGCGGTGGAGGGCGAACAGTAGCGATATTGATCAAAGTGATATGAGAAAAACATTATTAGGCTTTGATAGACAAACTTGAGGATTTATTTGTAACAATTTCAGGATGATTATCCTTTGTACACTAAACTTGTATATGCATTTTTCAGTCTTGTTACACTTTTCAGAATGGTAAGATACGTAGGTATATTAGTATCCCATGTAAATGTTGGAGGACTATTTTTGTAAAATGTACAGGAAAAGTAGACGAGATTGTAGTGTTCTTTTGATCGTTTTCAGTTATACAGAGAGGACTGTATTTCAGAGATTTACTATTTCTTTTTTTTGTTTTGTTTATAAGAAAGCACTGTGCTCATTCAACTGTGGACTCAGCATCTGTGGAAAACACTAGGGTTCCTGTTTACGTCATTTGCTAAAAATGAGCTTCATGCTAATTAGGCAATACCGAATATAATCCGGTTTTAATTTTCAATAACAGAATTAAAATTCCAAAGTTATTGTATAAAAAGCTACAGAACTTCCTACATATTAGTTCAAGAATTCTACAGTAGGCCTAGGCCATATGTTTTGGTTAATTTCAGGCTAGTTCATGAGGCTCAGGAATTTCCATGTTTTCCCTGTGATATATGAATAAATAATTCACTGATTTCTTTGTAATTTTCTTCCTTTGGTACGTTTCCTGTAGGGGGAATATGTAGTGCCGTCAGTGCACCTCATGCGGTCCGCTGCGGGCCTTACTTAAGGTTCGTTGTGGCATCCCTTCAGCCCCTAGTGGCTTCAACCCCTTTCATTCTTTTTTCTCTACCTCCATTCATATTGTCTTTCTTCCATCTTTCTCTCCACCCTCTCCTATGAATTGTTTCATAGTGTAATGGCGAGGTTTTCCTCCTGTTACATGCACAACTTTCTACTCTTAATTTCCTATAAAGCACTGAATGACCTCATGGCCTCAGGGCTTGGCCTGTGGTCTAAATTCCATCTTACATTCATTTGGTACAACTGTTATCAGAGCCTGGTTCAACAGTTTGACCTCAGAATAGCTAAGGAAGTGTATCACTTGACACTCGACTGCGTGACATTGGTTACCAAAACGATCGTGAGAGAACTAAATTACATTCGGGTTTAATTTTTCTATGTAATGACAACAGTTTGTATGATAAAAACCACTTTGGGTTTGTTATGTTCAACCTGGGCCTGAGTCTCCCTCGCTGTCTTGGTACAAGTTGCGGCCAGACGATACTTACAAAATTAAACGGGATCTAAATGAGAAAGCTGGACAGCTATCACGTATATAACTTCCTGGTTGTTGGCTGGTTCAGATCAAGCTGCCTTTGTGTCCCAGGCAGTGAGTGTTGAAAGGGGATCAGAGGCTTCATGTGAACCTCTTGACTCTTCAAATGAGTTGCCAGTTTGTCAGTATATACTGTCTAAAGTCTTCTATCTATCAAAGGTACCTGTATAACAAATACTAAAAGATTATTTTCTTAAGATAAACCGGTAGATGGAAACAACAGACACATTTAAACGTTTAATATCTCGTGAATATCATCGTAACATAGGTAAATATAAGAAGCCACATTTCTACTTAAAAACTAGTTTTTTGAACAACCAAGACAAAATGTCACTTGTTCTTTTTTCTTTTGCAAAATTGCTCTCTTCCCCAAAACAATGGAATAATGTAAATACTTCACATGATTTTATATTAAAAAAAAAAACAGCTGGTCTGACAAAGGAGGCTAAACATTACAGGTTTATTTAGTACAAGAAATGCTAACATAGATTTCTGTCTCATGAACAAGCTTAAGTGGTGAAATTTGCTGTTGCACCAAAAATAAAAAGGTTACAATACACTTCTTGTGGTCTTAGAAAAAGAGAGCTGAAACACAGTCTTGCACAAAGGGTGAATATTACACTACATGAAATATCAGGATTGTGTGGGGCGGTAATTAAAAAAAAAAAAAAAAAAAAAAAAGCCAAAATCATAGACTATGTGGTCTTTACATAAAAAGTATGTTGTATATTTAATGTGGCCTTACAAATAAAGAGTGGACTTGAAATTACAAGGTTCTACAAAAAGACAAGCTGATCAAATATTGACATTGGCTATTTGACATGAAAATTAAAATTTGCCCGCAGAAACATAAATGAATCACTCTGGCTTTGTAATTATCTACCAGAGCCCTAATGACAACACTAACAATGGGTTTGCACTTGATGAAACAATATTTTTCAAAAGACTACTTACGTAGTTTTCTTCTTGGATGTGTGATACGAATTCTCTTTTGTCGCTACAATAAAATCTTTTCATTTTTAACCCTGAATCCTTTTGGATCAGCGATCAATGTCACAATTTGACCAAGCCACTAAATTGTACTTTCACAATTCCCAGTGATGGCTGGCCCAAGGGCTTTGTCCTGAAATGATATAGAAGCTTTACAATGTCAAGGAAGTTAGACAGTAAGACGAGGGCAAGTGTCCAAGAGAGAGAAAATGCCCCAATGGAAATTAATATCAAAGAACGACTGCGTGGTAAAAGAACCTGATCACTACGTGAACAAAAACAATCAAACATCACAACGAAATTGCAAAGATATCTCACTGATATGGGATTTGGGCCAGCAAACAGAAATTTACATAGATTCTGGGCAGCTTTGAAGATCTGTAGATCTGCATTATCAAAGAAAGATATAAAACTCAAACCAAAGGTTTGCCAACGGATTGGCAACAGCGGAACAGTTGGGAGTGAACTTCTACCTATTCATCAACCACAATATTCATGGATGTCCTCTGATAGAAATGCTAATATTTATTGCCCAGTCTATGAAAAATAATGATACGAAGTTGTGATCTTAACTTTCAAAAATGTATGCAGTGACCGTATCAGAACATCAGAACAGTCACTCATCATAAACTAGAATACTGTATCAAGGTTAGAAAAAAATAAGACTACAGAAATGACAAAGAGGGTCAGTCAGAAGGAAGAAGACAACCCAAACACGAGTCCCCATTTGAGGGACACGACTGGGAAAGGCCCAGGAGACTTACAGATGCTCTGCCTGCCTTTGTCATATCAGAGAATTTCCTAAAGCAACAATTTCCACATGCATATGAATCTACACAAAGTGAGGATAAAGGAAAAACAAAAGAGCATGCACGAATCTGCTTGAACACAAAGGGTTAGTCACTGACTATGTGATATGGCCTTATCTATTTCTAGGACTAAATATATGGTCAATGACAAAAGTGACACGCCACAGGTAAACGAGCCGTGAAGAACGCCACGCCGTGAATGTGCAGGCGCTGGCAGATGCCCAACTTTGACTGGTGACATACAACGTGAACCAAAACATTCCTCGCCATTTACAGCAACTATCTCATGCACCTAAGCTGTCAATGACTGGTATCTGGAAAGGTAGCTGGAGTGTGTATTTGTACCCAGAAAATTATCTGAAAACAGGTTTGCAAGTCATCACCTTCGAAAGGTATCGGGAAAGGTACCTTTGGAACAAACAGGGTCCTTTACAAGTTATCTGGATGGGTATTTAAGTTATGTTGTTAAGTGTTCATGCTTTACAAGGTATGCAGAAGGTGACTGGGACCTGGTATTTGTGAACTGAAAGCATGGAAATAAGTGTTCTGAAAGGATTTTTCTTCTATGACTTCCCTAAGCATTCTACACTCAACTCAACCTTACCCCTGAGCAAGAAGGATTAACAAACTACATACTACAGTGAGGTGATGAACTAAATTACTTGACATGCTGCAACAAACTGCTTTTTTCAGGAACTTCCATAGATTAGGTTACTATGATTACAATTAGGGATATGATTAAACATCTGGTCTCACTCCTTACTACCAACGACGAACTTTTAACTGGCAAAGCATCTTCCATCAGTACTGAAGACTGTACAGACCCCCTTTCTGTAACTCGGAACCTTCATATTTCAGGCAATGTGCCAATCTATCACATCATGGACACTAAACAGTCCCTGCTCTTCTCTGCTGGAAAATAAAAGTGGAGCCAAACACAATGCAGTTTTTGCAACGGGACCAACGGCTTTAGGTGACTTCCGAACCACGTCGAGAGTGAACTTCTATCACCAGAAATACATCTCTCACTCCTCATTGGAATGGCCGAGAATCGAACACGCAACCACCGAGGTGGGACGCTAATACCATACCAACCACGCCGCTGAGGCACTACAATGCAGTTTTATGCAGTTTTAAACAAATGTAAAAGCCTGTTGATGTCTTATTGTAAGATAATCCTTGCCAAGATGTTACCCAAAGGCTACTTATGAGGAAGTTTGTTCTTCTACCTTTACAGTTCAAATTCTCCGAAAACCAAAAGTTGTAGATTACGAAAAATATGGTGCCAAAATACACATTTTCAGAGCTCTGACACTGTAGAAATAGCATTGGCAAGCTCCGCTGAGTTTTTCTTAGCTATGGTATCGTAGCAAGACCCTGGACAATAAGAAAAGGCATAAAAAAAAATACCACTTGGACAGTAATTGGATCCTTGGTAGAGTAGTAAACTATCACAGAACTCTTGGTATTTTTGTGTATTCTTTCTGTGTAACTTCCAATTCTTCATTGGTGTTCAGCCCAAAGAGCAGGAGTATAAATTTTGAGCTTACCTGCTCCTCTTCAGGGATTCTATATTGGTTTTTTTTTCTATTTTTGACTAAATTCCTCACCACAGGTACACTTTCCTGTGCTTTCATTCGCCATTGTAAAATCCATGAGACTTATTATAATTGGGGATGATGATAAATTTTGAAATCCCAAACTGTACCTGGCACTTTTTATGTAATACACAACAAGACGTAAATCCAATTCTCTCAATTGATTGACAGGCTCCATCTGATTAGACTTTGGCAGCACAAAGACTTGCATTTGTTCTGAAGGTCTAAATGACATCTCTGAAGAAGGAAAATATACGGGGTCTGAGGACATCAATACTGTTGGAAATGATGGCAATATGACAAGGTAACTTAGTGAACACTAATGAATACCAGACAAAGAAGGTAAATGAGACAATGTGACAGCCTCTGGAAACACGAGGATGGGGGCAGTGTAACCTCATCCAATCTCCACCTGGTTCCTATAAGCTTAACCTGAAGGATCAGCTTGAAAAAAAGAGACTTCATCATCCACAGAGATTTTGATTAGTGATTAGGAGTTGGCACTTCCTGAACCACTTTCCCCTTTTTCTATGAAAGTGGAGCATCATCAATTGACAGCCTGAACAAGTGCATGAAACACGAGCTAAATCTACCACTTCGTAATCCACGGCAGGAGTGGGCAGCTGCCTGAACGATTCACTTTAAGCGGTCGACAGGAACTAGAACTTTGGTTATCTTCTCAAGGCTGTGAGCAGATCACATTCCCTTGGGGTACTAAAGTCATAAACTTGTATCCCTTCCTTGCTAATGAATAGGAAACACATTCCAGTAGATTTCTGTCATAATCTACAAAGGAAAAAAAGGTTAATTAAAATCTCTTCCAACACCATTCCATGTACGCAACATGGCGGCAAGTTTCTCAAAAGTGTCTGTTAATGTAAGAGAAAAATCAAGAGCAATAA
Organism: Macrobrachium nipponense; assembly: GCF_015104395.2. Classification (NCBI taxonomy): domain Eukaryota; kingdom Metazoa; phylum Arthropoda; class Malacostraca; order Decapoda; family Palaemonidae; genus Macrobrachium; species Macrobrachium nipponense. The sequence continues at coordinate 33,889,778 of NC_087222.1, forward strand.
TTCTAAACAAGTAGCAACAAGGAACTTTGGAATATTAGGACACCAAAGACCATATCTTACACAAATGTGATGCACTTTGTTTCATCAACACCTGTCTTTACAAAACCCAGAAGTACTACATGGCAAACTCATGACCAACTCTAAGAATAAAATGCTGTGCCCTACAATTATTGGACATTCATTCCTGAACCACTTCTCAAGTCTCAGAACCGAATGTTGTCATAATTTCATTGATCTATCTGGTTATTTTTGAAACAGTTCTATATTTCTGTTCAGTCTGTTTCAGCACTGGACTCAAATTAAACTCATAATACAGTTCAGCAATTCTTAAGTAAAGCAATGTGTGGAGATATCCAACTCTTGAACATACACTAATGAGTTTCTGACATTCTCCTTGAACTATACCGTCCAACTGCTGGTTTTTCACAATCCATTTCATCTCTGCAAGAATCTCGTTCAATAACCAGCTAAATCCAGTCTAGAGATTCCTCCTCTATCACCAGTTGCTCTGTCAATTGGGCATCTGCCTCCTCAGAGACTTCATCCATCTAAACCAAGTATACATCAATCTCACCATTTGTTATCCACCCCAGAGAACCACTTGATCACTTGACATCACCAGATCAAACCACTCGCATCTCCTACACAATTTTCTCTTGACATAAAAGGTTTGGTATTCCTTCCCTCTTCAACTTGCCACTTTGCTGTAGTGAAAAATGAACAGGACCAATGCTGAAGGAGAACTCATAACACATCCCTATTTTCTTGACGGTGAAGAGTGAACATTTGTCTTATGTACAAACATCAACACAGGAAAACAACAACATAGCATTGATTCACATAATACACATAGTCTTTGGTACTTCTTGAGAGAAACAAATTGGTCGAACCAACCAATTATTATCAGTGTGTTGGCCATGCCTCTGGATGTCGATCCACCTTTAAAACTGTCTGTATAAACTCCTTACACGAATGTACACACACGTACAGGCAGTCCTCAAAAGTCACGAGGGTTTTAAAATTATATGGCTCGAGGCAGAAACTTTTCAGCTTAATTTATATCAATACATTTGACCAATAAAATGAAAACGTACATTTATCTTTTCAACTTTTGAACAGAAACTGCAGTATTTGGACCCTTTTGCTTATTACAGTATATACCTCCTTGACTCTTGATAAAGTATAACTTTTTTCCACCTTATATTATATAACTGATACAACATTACCTTTTCAGCATACCATACACCTTCATACTTTGCCCCAGTGACAAAATATACTGGCTTTTTGGGACGATGAACACTACCATATTTGGTTCCCACTTATTTTACAATTTCTAAGCCTAATGTTAACAATGATGTTTTGGTCCCAAGTGATTTAAAAGTATTCCTATCTGGGCTAACTACTGACCTCCAGGCCTGGTTTAAAATGACTTTTTATCCAACCTCTGACTATCACATAAGGCCCCAAAAGGCACAGTAAGCAAGTATATTTGACAAAGCTTACCAACTAAATTAAATACACTGCCAATGATAACTTTCTTACACTTGCGAATTTTCCAAAGTAGTACATATACTATCATTTTTGACAAAGCTTTCAACTGGTCAGAGTTATTCCTCCTCCATTGGTGACTTTGCTCGAACTAACCTCGAGCGTGTGTATACATCGGTACTGTATCCCCAAGATTTCTTGATGATATGCCTGAAAAACACTTAACCAGACACAGTCAAATTAAGTTGCAACATCAACAAACAGAAAAGTGAAGACTCGTGTGCGCAGAACTGCGCTACACATGAAAAATTGATTAAAAACCAAGTTATTCTACAGTGTAATGGGGATGCCACTCATATAGGACTTGCCTGCTATCTTTGTTTGCATATAATCTGGCTTAAATTGTCAAAAGCCTTCAGGAAATCAAGTCCCCACTGACAAAGTACCTTATATCAATGTCTTCCACATCTGAGAAAACTACAGTTCATTACTTATAGTTCTGGAAAAAGCTTTTTATTAACATTAACAAACCATTTACTGCACCGAACAAACGACCACTGTTACATTGTCTGCAGGTCCATTTGATAAGCTACGAAACTCTCGCTTACAATTATACGAAAATATAAATAATATGAAATGACTGCATATCCAACACTGAACTCGTCTGCACGTCAACCATACCGGTAACCTATTTCTGTAAAAAACTATAAAAAAAAAAGTTCCTAACAACCTTCATTAACAACCTTTGAAGCTCATATTTCAGACAAGCCAACAAACAGCCAATATCGAACAAGCCACACAAGAGACATCCTTGAATCCCGATCTCTGGGAGAGAAAACTGACCAACAGGAAGACTCCTGCTAACAAGTCAATGATCCCGAAAGGATTCTTCCCCCAAACAACCTCCCTGATCATATGAAATCACTCCTTCGCTGTCCTAAGGGCACTCTGAAAGAACCTTATCCTGTCCTGTCGTACAAAGGAGAGAGACATAACATCTGCCACAGTTAAAGCCGGTTATATGTGTCTTATCAAAACATAATGGAGAGCTGACTGCCAAGCTTGATGAAATACAGCACACCGAGTTCAACAGTACGTTATTCATCTAGTGAAGAAAGGAATTTCATTATGATATATCTCTCACACTTACGCGAAGAACGGCAGTACGCAGGCACCTTCTTGATGGTCACTATCAAGTGACTTTCTTGACGAGAAAGAGAGACTGTTCCCCACTGAGAAATCATGTCAAGGCATTTTTTGCTTTTGAGCACAACTCATCAATTCATGAGATCAACGACACCTTGCCTTCCTTGAACCAACATTACCAATACATTACTAGTCTTTTTCAAACCACAAACATTATGGGTAGGCTGGATTCCTGTATATGGCACTGTCTCGCTATGATTTATATGTACAATATTACTTCTGGGAGTAGAAATAAACTCAGCATGCATCGGTCAATGATTTAGCTAACAACGACTCAGAAGAAGAAAGGTGAGGGTTCTCGAGACATTTTTCTACGCAACCCTAGAGATTGACGGCACTGCGGAAAACTCTACGACTCCTTTTGAAAGGCCGTGGCAATCGCCACCGACATCAGCAGCAGATCTGACTGAGAACAGGACAGCAACCTTCCTGGCTGCTCCAGGAACTGCATTCCCTCAGCTGTTCCTGTGGCGCTTCCTGCCCTTGTTGGGACAGTCCTCCGTGGGGATGCAAGTGCCGCGATGAAGAACTGTTTTCGGAGGGCAAAAACATCCTTCCCTGCACCGCCTCGTGTAGCAGTCGAGGTTTGGGTTGGGATTCCTGCAGGTGGGTCTGCACGGGGGCGCGCATTCCATGTATTCTGCACCGTGAGGACACTCCAGGCCTAAATCAGGGAAAAGTAATCATTATTAAAAGAAATATGTGGACTTTGGGGACAAGTCCATTTTGATCATTAATCCGGAATTCTGTAGCCAACAGTTTGTAATCATGTAGTCAATGATAGATTGATAAAGAAGAAAATGCACTAACCTCCACAATTGCTTATTTTCCGCCAATCAGGAACTGCTATTCCCAGTCGCTCGCAGTGACGAGCGTAGGCTTGAATGGTGTCGCACTCACAGCGGCGACTGGATTTGCACTCGCACATATCCAGGATGCACGAGCTGTAAGGTCAAGAGAAATTTGTACACCTGAGATTCCAAAGTACTTTGACGTCACCTGTAGTCTATCAAGTAACACATCTCATACTTCATACATTTATCATCCCTTTGACTGACATTACTGACTCAGTTGATACTAATTTTTGTCAAAGCCATGGCTTTCTTCTCAAATTATTTACTGTATTTCTACCAAAAATACTGTCCAGATTACTGTATTTCACTGATTCTCATATGATTTAAATACCGATGAAAAAATCCATAAAAAATGACTAAGTTTTCTATTGATTTTCAAAATAATATAGACTCCTCAAAGAACGACATTTAAAAAGTAAGTGTGTCCATGAGAACTCATAAAGTACCCAGGGTATAGCATGCCGAGGACAAAAGTAATTGGGGAAGCATAATTAGTCTGTTTTTCTTGCCAAAATCACAGAAATTGTTAAAAACTGTTAAATGAAAGTTATAGCATTTAATTCATCACAAGACTTATGATAATTTTTCCTTGAGTTTTATGTGCTGCTGACAGACGGCTGGCATATACTGTACGTATATCCAAACTGTCCGCTATCAGTAGTCAAATGAAGGTTGATTTTTGCAACTAAACACAGCAATGAGGATATACTGTACATACAATTGTATGTCTCAAGTAATTGAACTGCCCTATCCTATAGTACTTTCCTTTCTCTCCTCACCCAAATTTCTTCGAGATCAAGGATTTTGAAGTTGTTATGCTGGAAACTGATCAACCCTAAATTTCCTTTAGCCAAAGGCCAAGCACTGGGACCTATGAGGTCATTCAGCACTGAGGATAATGTTGATACAATCATAAGGAGAGGGTGGAAAGTAAGATGGAAGAAAGAGAATATGAATGGAGGAGAGTGGTAGTATAAGATATGAAAAGGGTTGCTGCTAAGAACCTCAAGTAATGCCTACTGTACACTGTGTGAGGCGCAATGACACCGCTACCCCATCAACTACAGGGAGTAAAATTTGAAGAGTTAAAAAAGTACCACTACATACTTGTAAAACTGATCGATGGGTGCTACTGCATGGCACGACTGGAACATAGTGTTGTTGAGCAGCGAACACTGAGTCAGTCCCTCTTTGGACTCTGGGCAGTTCTGCCTCTGCAGACGAAGGCCTTTCCCCTTCTTCATTTTGACGGAGCACTTCTTCGGCTTACCTATGGACCAGGACATGGCCATCTGGTCCGGCGTTTCCATCATCTTACCGTCGTACGTGGTCAGGTCATCGGTGATGTTTCGGTTGAAGTTGCCGCACAGCCCGCACACTTTGCCTTGCATGTGTAGGGGAACTTCTACCTCCACATAACTGGCCCCGTCCCAGAGAATCTTTATGCCTGCAACAAAAGTGGACATAGTTTGAGAGCCATTTTGGGATTTTAAATAAAAGATTGACAAAAGGAAATGATTAGAAACATCATACTATAATGTACTGACATTGAAAAAAAAAACATTTGGGATGCATTGCAATGTATCAAGCACAGACTTCTTAGTTATTCTATGATAATACTGAAAAAGATGGTAGAGAAAGGTCGGCAAAATTATTAAAACAGATAATTGTTAGTTTGGCTTCATAAAAGAAACAAAAAGAGAAGCAGTCTTGCTAAAGAGGCAACTACAGAGAAGTTCCAAGGAAAGAGGAAGTGTTAATAGCAATTGTTGTTCGTGAAAAGGCATCTGAAAGAGTCCCTACACATTTAATTTCTGTAAATGCACATTACAAAGGTACAGGGTACCAGAGAGTCATATTAAGCTAGTGATGTTACGCTACCATAACACTAGATCTAGAGAAGACAGTGGCAGTCTGTATAAAAAATCTGAGACAAATGTTGGTGTTCATCCAGGATCAGCTTCGAATCATTTGCTGCTTATCAAGAAGCAGAAAATGCTTCCAAGGGAGCTGAGCAAAAGAAAGTAAGAAAGAGTACCAACACATCATAGATGAAAAGGAGAGATAGCTAGACTACTGGTAAATAAAAGTCCCAACAGCAGAGTGAATAAAAGCTTTACAAATACATGAAGCCTATACTACAGCGGAAGTATTTACACAGATAAGGAAAATGAAGTTTCTGAGAAAATGTGGCCATAGAAAATTAAAGCCAGAGTATGGTTGGAAGATCATACTGGTGGAGAAATAGTGTCTCCACAGGCTGAAAGAAACTGAGATCTCAAATACATATCATGAAAGTTTAAGAATGTGATGAGAAGGATTAAGGGGCAGTTGGTCAGAAAACAACACACAAAACACAAAAGCCCAGTAGAAAGACATATGAAATGAAGGAAGAAGAAAAGTGAAGACCAAACCCTGACAGAAGTTCAAGCAGAAATGGCACAAGACAGAAGAAAGTTGGGGGAACTCATTTTGCGTCTTATGCCAAAAAGGGAAAACCTGAAATAAAAACATCTATAATGACAGTGACCTGACAGAACTAAGAACCTAGCCTCTTACCCTCTGGAGTTGATATTTTCATGGCCAGACCTTCTCGTGTTATAATCAGCCCACTTGGATCATTGTAAGGGTACTTCATTTTAATGCGCCTCTTGTTGACTTTGGTTCGCAATTTCTGTCCCAGCTTTACCTGCGGAATAAGAAGGTGCATAACTTCAATTCCAAATCCTCATAGAAACCAAACAATATTCGTCACAGACAATTTTTTAAAGCCAGGGATTTCCGTCCATTGAAAAGCTGGTTTTGGTACATTCACCATAAAGCAGTCATGTCCCCCACTTCCAAATTAGTTCTGATTAACTGCCAGCCATTATCTTACCTTCATTCCTGGCAGTGTAAGCAACAAGGACTTCGTCCAGGAGAAGAGGGCGGATCGCCTGGCATCATTATTCACCTTCAGGCTGAACGCATTTCCCTTGCAGCTCCTGACCAGCGTATATCGACAAGCACCCTATGTGTATACAAAGTTATTCAAGATTAAATTATATACAGTCTTTGCAGGTAAGGAGTTCTGCCTATAAAACTATGCATACTGACATAACCTTTGAGATTTAAGAATGCACGCAAGAGTCATATCATTCCAAGTTAAGTCTGGGCTCTTTGTTTCAGTCAATGATGGAGGAGAAATGAAACACGTCCACCAAACATAACGTTAAGAGAAACTTGGGATGAGTGAAGGTATTCAAAAAATAATGTCTGCACTTATGGGATTGAGAGAATTTGCATTGGGGTTGGGAGAGTTGAAACACTTCTCAAAGACAGGAAACTCCCCAAAGTATCAGGATTGTTGACACCCCGAAACATTCTTTTAAAATAAAAAGACGACAATGACAGATGAGGAGGAGTGTAACATAAAATGAAGTCGTTAATGCATTTGTTCATGACATCATAGGACAAGGTCGTCATTTATTTTGGATTTGTTTGTCCTTTGGACAATCTTGCGCAGGCTGCCGTATATTACTAGAATAAAATTTTGACCAAAACATTTTTGTTTTCAGAATCATTGGTTCATCTGTAAAACAACTTATCTGGAATTAAGGATGAATATATGTATGATGTGAAAGTATATTACTGAGAGTTTTTTTTACGATTAAAAATTTCCAGATCGTGAGGACACAAAACGTTATATTAAATAATCCACGCAGACAATTGAACGCAAGGTTGAAGGAGCTGCCTACATTTAACAAGTAAAAATTTTTTTTGTAGAAGCATTTAAGAACGATCAGAAATTCAGAGGAAACGTAAGCGGAGAGGACGAAACGGGGGGGGAACATAAGCAAAAATGATAATATAAGAACAAAAATTGATTTAGAATTAAGCTGCTTTAGTAAATAGCTCCTTGCGCCTATGTTTAGCTGGCAGTTCCAACTCATCCAAGAAGGCAAGATATAAGCATGTTATTCATAGAACATAAATATTCCATCTCACTGAGAAGAAAAGCATGTTTTAAACATATAAAGTGAAGAGATGACCTTGCACAAACTTCGGCCCACTCTTCCACGCTTCAGGCACACAGGATTTTCAACCTGCCTCTAAATCGAAAACGACATCATTCAAGCGACTTTTACTTACCAATAGATGCAGAACTAGGGCTTATTATCACTAACCCGCCCCGCCCCCCCCACCCCCCCCACTCTCCTCTCTTCTCATCCTCGTCGCTCTTCTCTCTTCTCTCTTTGCGTCTCAATCCTAGTCATTTCTAGTAGAGTCCCCACCACACACTGAAACGGAATTCAGGACAATTTAAGAACATAATTTACCATTGTATTAACTACAACTATTCTTGTACATGTACACGTCTTACTCTAGGAAATACAAATTACTAAATAGGTACTTGTGTATAATGAAAAATTTACCCCTTGCCAGCTCAAGGTCATGGCTTGGGAAGAACTGGAATAGTAGTGTCATACGACTTAACTAGACCAGGACTGAGAAATCTTGGTTGACCGCCAACTCACCTGGAAGTTGAAAAGCATTCCGTCGAAGGTGAGATAATGAGGGTCTCCGAAGACAGTGCAGACGCCAGGGGCCTCTTCACATCTGGGGCAGCACTCATCCTCGGTTTCTATGCGCTGGAAAGGAAAGAATGGACCCATTAGGAGAACCGCTCAGAAATCTATATAAACCTGGTTGTGGCTTAGATCTTAAGTTTATTATTTTACCTGAATCTCTATAGTATTCATTTTATGATCTTAGCAGGACGAAGTAATTGATGATGGTAAGAAAATCAGGAGTGTAAGTTTATGATTCTAGAGGAATGAACTTGTAGCTTAGTTAATCATGTTTATTGACACAGCGACTTCAGAGGGAACATGTTTCTAGAGGAAAACATGCCCCCTCTGAAGCCACTGTGTCAATAAACATGATTAGCTAAGCTACAGGTTCATTCTTCACTTACTTTGAATCCTGGGGGACAAGGCTTGTTGCCATATTCGCAAGAAATGGTCCAACACGACGTTTCTCCGTTAGCGCATCTGCACGACATACACTTCTCCAACTGCCACTCCTCGCCGTGTTTGCGAACCATCCCCGGGACACGGCAGACGTTCTCCAGCTCTGCCGCAGCGCTGCAAGTTGGACAGCATTCGTTTTCCAGCACAATCTGGAACTCACGGGAACAGTTGAGGACGGGACAGGTGCGCCGCTGACAGGTGATATACCCATGGTGACAGGTGCAAACGGTGCATGGGTCTATGGTCCTCTCTCCTCCCGAGAGGTACAGGTGGCTGTTGAGGAAGCATCTGCCGTTGGGTGGGGATAGGAGATTCCGAGAACCTGAGGGAGAAAGAAGTGCGGCTTTGATTGGAATACGTATAAAATTTAAGCCGAAGGCCAAGCTCTGGGACCTATGAAGTCATTCAGTGCTGAAAGGGGAAGTGAGAGTAAAAGGTGTTGGAAGGTGCAACAGAAGAGAAGCTTGCAGTTGCATTATGACACTACACTGCACAGCAGGAGATGCACTGATGGTACTTAAAATGGATATTAAAACAAGGGATATATACATATATATAAAATATTGCCCATTTCACTATATAAAAACCATTAGTTTAAAACACTGCGCGCAACAACAGATAAATGCCTCCTTACCTATACATGTCTTGCAGCAGCTATTTGGAACAGGAACCTGCCTTGATGGTGGGCAGGACAAAACAGGACAGGCTTTCTTCTCGCAGGAGAGATTGCCTTTGGAACAAGCGCACTGGATGCACGGGTCAGCTCGAGAGGACACCGTCTCACCTTCAGGAACGCTGCGTCCTTCGAACCAGCATCCTACGGAGAGAAATCAGGGAGTGAATCTTGTGATGAAAAAAGGAAGCTATACATAATAGGAAGTCAATGATTATTAAAATAGAGAGGCCAGACGCCACAGATTCCTTGCATATGCAATCTTTGATTATTTTTAACCAGTTTCCAGTGTGTCAGAAGATTTATCCTATTGTTAAGACCGAAGGTTTGTTCCGCATATTGATCAAATAAAATGTAAAGTTGTTCTTCAACTTACCAAAAGGCCAGGTTACTGAGGGCAGCTGAGGTACTTTTACCTTAAATAGCCATAGAATAATACTTTTTTTTAAATACTTTTATCTTAAATATCCATAAAGGAATTTTTTTCTTTACAAAATTTAGGTAAAAAGCCAAATACGATTCACCACTATACCAGTCCCAAGACTAGATCAAGGGTGACATTTGAATTTATGGTTAGAAATCTGGTCTCTGAGTCACATTCCAGATTCCTCGAGTTGATCTGGTAGATTTAATCTGGAATGAGGTGAAAAGTGGAACAAGGCAGAGTCGGAGGAGTTGGTCAGCCATGTAAGGAAGACCTCCTCCAGGAGTTGGTCAGCCATGTAAGGAAGACCTCCTCCAGGAGTTGGTCAGCCATGTAAGGAAGACCTCTAGAAGCATTAGTACTTACAGGGGGGGGGGAGTATTCTGAACTGCTCACTTCACCAATCTATAGTGGGTGGTCTCCATACCACAAAATCTGACCTGACCAAGGCTGTAACAACTCCTGGGAATGTAAATGATGAAGATTCTAGTATAATTGTTCAGTTTTCAGTGACCACGATTTCAAGTGGAAGATATTGGGCTTAAAAATCTACAAATATAATACCATGTGAACAAGTGCTTGTGTACCCATCTGAGAGCACATCTTGGGTGGCCACCCCTTCCATCACTGACCAGACTCAATGTTTAGCTTAGCTAATTGGAGAGAAAGTGGGAGAGAAGGAGAGAGAGAGAGATAACAAAACCCTGTAAAAATCTACATCATGCATGACTTCCCCGCCCTGACGTGACCTCCTCATCCATCCCGGACGTTTCGCCGAACAGAAACAAACATTCTTTCATCAAGTTAACGCCTCTGGGACTTCCTATCAATGCCTATTATTATCTTCGTTCGTCTGTCGACACCACTCGGATAGCTTTTTATATATTCCCTTTATATATACTCTCGGTTTACAAGAACCCTGATACCTTGAGCTCGCACGAGTGGGTGCTGCTAGGGGCAACGTCAGGTGAATCGCGCACTAATTATTGACCTATCTACTAGTATTAATTATTACACGTATTATTATTATTCAGAAGATAAACCCAAGTTCTTATGGAATAAACAGATATGGTAGTTGATATCAACAAAGCTACCTTTTATATTAGTCTGTTAATTTGAGATCATCTCGATTTAATGCTTATTCCAGTATTATTCACTAAATAAAGTTGGCACATTTAACCTCCTTGCCCTGTGGGGCTCTTATCTCTACCACATTTTTAATAAAATGTTCGTGAATATGGTATAACTTTACGCACACTTGGACCTCAAAATTAAAAGTTCCCTTCTTTCTAAGCTGCTGGACAGTTATCCACGGGTCATCTAGGTACTCTATCCCTCTGTAGACAGTGATCTGGGGTCAATCTTAGTCACAACAAAGCTATGAACACAAATGATACCCTCAGAATACCCCAAGGTGAGATATTCTCTTTTGGATACCTGTAAATGGCACTCCCAGATGTCTTTGTCGAATGGAATATAAAATTCAGGCCAAACGTCAAGTACTGGGTTTCGTAAGGCTGCAAAGAACCTTAGGTAATGTCTACAAGGTTCCCCGCCCTCGTCTGTGAATTTAAAATGTGCCCCTGGGCAGCTGTGCCCAGTAATGCCCACGAGGGAATTAGTTTGTCACTGTTTCATAAGTCTTCTAAATAAAAACCAGTTTACCAGCTTATATAATTCGCAATAATGAGCTTACTGCAGAAGGTTGTATATGTCTTAGATTTATCAACCCAAACAGAATCTGTAGGCCTATGAGAGAGAGAGAGAGAGAGAGAGAGAGAGAGAGAGAGAGAGAGAGAGAGAGAGAGAGAGAAATTTCCTAGTTGTTTGTCACCACGTAAAATACAAATTTTCCCTATTGTTACGAGTTTCAAAAACTCCCAAAAGTTGGCCCTCGAGTACTGACCATGTTTCTCTCTCTCTCTCTCTCTCTCTCCTCGACAAACCCATCCAACCAAACCACCTGCTTAGCAACAGGGGGCCGCCCCATCCACGAAATTTCTCAGTACCCCAGAGGAGTCCATGCATCCATCATCAATCTTTTGACGCTACCCCACCAACCAGCCAGCCAGCCAGCCAACCAACTCTCTCTCTCTCTCTCTCTCTCTCTGTTGTTGTGTCTATCATCGCAGCTTTTATTAACAAGGATTATTATTCCTTCTACTTTTTTTTCTTAGTCTAAGGGGAGGAGACTGCGCTGGCGTGGCTCAGCACAACAACGGTTGAGGGAGCTGGATGAAAATGTATATACGAGAATGATTAGAGAAAAATGGATGAAAGCGGATGAAAATGGATGGAAGAACCGTTAGGATATAAGATGGGGGGTTTTCCCTCACCCATCCCCCACATCTGAATCTCGTTTTCTTTCGTTTTTCTTAATTTATTTGTCAATTTATTTCGGGGGAGTAATTCTGATCTATAGTAAATAAGCTCGCTTAGGACTAGGCCTAACTCACTCTCTCTGTATTTCAACCAACAGAAGAGCTAGAGAGAGAGAGAGACTTCACCTCTCTCTCTCTCTCTCTCTCTCTCCAACACCTCCCCTAGTCTCTCATAGTTAAAATACAGACATTAAATTATACCAACATTTATTACTGAATAATCCCCAGACTCCCTCAGTGAGGATATCCAACGAACTTTTGAGACCTAGAACCATGACATTCAAAGTCCCCGTGACTGCCAACACTTTTGTGGAGGATTGTACTACCTCGCATATCCTCCAAGACTTATTCCAAGGTGAGTAGATAGAGGGTCACAGTGCCCAGGGTAGGTCACAGAGGTAGGGAGATAGGTAGGTGGTTATAGGGATCCCCAGTGCCCAGAGGAGGGTTGGGTAGATAAGTAGGTGGGTATAGAGATCCCCAGTGCCCAGAGGAGGGTTGGGTAGGTGTGTATAGATGATTAGAGGGTCACAGTGACCCCAGAGAGGTCGAGGTAGAGTTGGGTAGATAGGAAGTGGGTATAAAGAGTTCCCCAGTGCCCAGGGGAGGTCAAGGTAGATAGGAAGGTGGGTATATATAGAGATCCCCAGTGTCCAGGGGAGGTCAAGGTAGAGTTGGGTAGATAGATAGGTAGAGCCAACCTCCCCACCCCCTAGTATGGCCATGGGCACAGCCCAAAGGAGAAAGAGGGGCATTATGCCCAGATGCCGATCTCGTAAACACATCTGGGCATCCCGGTGTTACGTGTTATGACTAGAAGCAGTTTAGTGCATAAACAGAGACTGCAAGGGGAAATAAAATGGAGAGAGAGAGTTGGGGTTTCCCTAGACCAGGAGGTAACTTTTATAAACGGTTGAGAGAGAGATATATACCCAATTTAGCTCGTTTCGTGACTTATTTTAAAATACAGAATTATACTTATCTGCTGTAGAAATATATTTCAGTGCAAAAATATATCAAATATATTTATTTTCTATCAAAGTAAATTGATGTTAGTGCACAAATATATAAAAATATATCGAATGTATATGTATACGAAACCTAAAAATTATCGTAAAATAAAATGCGAAAATAGATTCAGTTACCGTCAAAAACATAATCGTTAATGTAGAAATATATCGAACGTATTCCTTTAAAGTAAATACATCGAATCAGGCTTAGAATATAGTTATTCCGCTTAGAATATATAAATTATTGAAGCGTCCGTTACATAGACCGATCCAAGAGCCTCCTATCGGCCGCGCGAAGAACTGAACTCCTTTCTTCTTCTTATACTTCTTCTTCTCCCGACGAGAAAGTAGGAGAAGGGGGAACTTAATACTGATAAATATCTTATTAACATTGCAACGAAGCTCTGCCCTAATGCCAGCAGCTCAGACAAGAAGAAGAAGATGAAGAAGAAGAATTTGAAGAAGATGGTAAGTGAGAGAATAAACACAACCGCCATGATTATGGTACTAGGCCGCCTCATCTCGCTGGTTTTTTCTTTTTTAAACGGGAATTATAACGAATTAACGAGTTGCGCGCGTTTCTCGTTAATAACAACATCTCGTTGATCGTTTAGGAGTGCGCACGCGCAAATACACGTACACACGCACAAACGGGAAAAACGACACAAACAGCGTCACAATTTAACACGAAAGCCAAACTGGCCATTCTGACATTAAACCCTGGGAAGGTCACACTCAACCATCCTACCCTTCATTTGCTGACCCTTTTATTATGACAGTGACCTTTGGTGTGACCTTTTAGGGTCACGTGACCCAGAATTGACCTCCTCCTCCCTCTGGGTCATTTTTGACTGGAGCCGAAACATGAGGAGGTCAGAGTTGGTTAATGTATATATGTAGTGATGTATGTCAGGGTCTCGTTGTGACCTAATGTGACCTTACTGTGACCTCATTTGACCTTCGACCTTTTACTTATTATATTTCAGGGACAGTTTTGGAAGTGTGATGTATTAAATAAAATCTGTCTTGAGAGAGAGAGAGTATTAAAGAGAAACTGGGAGAGAGAAGCAGCAAGAAGAGAGTGATAGAGAAAGAGGCAAAAAGAGAGAAAAAACATAGAGAGAGAGAGAGAGAGAGAGAGAGAGAAGGAGAAACTGACAGAGAGGGAGAGAGAGAGGAGAAACCGAGCGAGAAAGAGAGTGATAGAGAAAGAAGCAAAAAGAGAGAGAAAAAACTGAGCGAGAGAGTGATAGAGAATGAAGCAAAAAGAGAGAGAGAGCGAGAGAGAGAGAGAGACTATAATTACCCAGAATTCATTCTCAGGAAACAATGACCGGAAAAAACAAGAGATAATAAAACAGGGTCTCTTGCAAAAATATATATATATATAAATAACTCTTTGTGTTTTGCGTAAGTGAAATGTCTCGTCTGTGATCAGGTATATATCCAAGTCTGAATAATAAACCCACGACTTTTTACAAATATCAGGGAACAAGGAGACGTTTGAGAGAATTCTGAAGTCGGGGTTGGTAGAGGAGTGTCATATTTGTGACATTTTTCTTAGCGTGCTGATTGTCACACAAACACAAGCACACAAACACATGCACACAAACCCACACAAACTTCCGCCCTTACATCACCATACTTAAGGGACCTTCAGAGGCGCCTAAGAGACCCTTTGAGACCTTTAGAAGCCCTTAGAGACCTGTAATGGCCCTTAAGAGATCTTTAGAGGCCCTTTGAGACTTCTAAGAGACCTTCAGAGCCCTTAAAGACTTCTAAGAGACCTTTAGAGAGCCTTAATGGACCTTAAGAGATCTTTAGAAGCCCTTTGAGACTTCCATGAGACCTTCAGATCCCTTACAGACTTCTAAGAGACCTTTAGAGATCTTTAGAGGCCCTTAGAGACTTCAAAGAGACCTTCAGGGATCCTTTAGAGACCGCTTCAATGATCTACACACACCCTTAGAGAGAGAGAGGCCTTCAGACACCTTGAAGCATCCTTAAGAGACAGCCTCAATGTCTACACACCTACACACACACCCTTAGAGAGAGAGAGGCCTTCAGACACCTCCTCCTTCCTTTCAACTCTCACCTTGGCACTTTTGACAGCACTGCCCCTCCTGCAGGGGCAAGGACCTGTAGCAGGGCAGGTGGCACTGGGACTGGGACACCGTCAGAACGCCCGACTGGCACTCGTAGTGGGAGCAGCCGTCTGTCCAGTTCGTGCCGTGTTTGTGCATCCTTCCCTCGTGGATGCATCCTGCAAGAAGAAGAAAAATACTGAGAGGGAGATGGCGAGGACTATACAGTAAGCTACAGAAGGACTTGTACAGTTATCTGTCTACAGGAGCACTTCTACAGTGATCTACAGAGATCCTTGTTCAGTGCTATACAGAATCACAATGCATGAGCAAGCAGCCCTGTCATAATGCTGGCTAGATTCCTGTTCAGTGATCTACAGAGGACCTTTTACAGTGACTTACAGGACTTGTACAGTGTTCTACCTTGCACAGTGATTTGCAGAAGCCCTTGTTATAATAATAGCTAGACTCTTGTACAGTGATCTACAGAAGCTCTGGTACAGTTATCTACAGAAGCTCTGGTACAGTGATCTACAGAGGTCCCTGTTCAGTGCTATACAGAAACAATGCATGAGAAAGCAACCCTGTCATGACACTAGCTAGATTCTTTTACAGTGATCTACAGACTCAGACTTACCTTTGCAATCCTGGCAGCAGGAGCCCCCTGCAGCCTCCAGCCTCCAATAGCACCCTTCCATCGAAGGGCATTTCCTCTTGTTGCAGACAACGATGCCGTTCTGTGACGGGAAGAGACAATAATCTCTCATTATATTGGACTTTTATATATACATATATGAGAGAGAGAGAGAGAGAGAGAGAATTATGGATTTATTAAAACTGAATTTACTACAGAGTTTGTCAGATATGATAAAAAAATAAAATATTTAAACTTTGGAGACTGAGAGAGATGCGAGAGAGAGAGACCTTACAGACCTTACATCTTGTTCGGGATGCCCCAGGTCCCTCATTGTGAGGCACCTATAATGTCTACCAGAGAGTTGCTAGTGCATCTTCCGGTATATTTTGCATCTCCCAATCTTGGATGGTCTGGGATGTAGCTTAGATATTTGTCGAGCTTATTCTTAAACACATCTACGCTCACTCCTGATATATTCCTCAGATGAGCTGGCAACGCATTGAATAGATACTGCATTGTCGACGCTGGTTGCGTTAGTGGGTTAATGTCTATGTGCTTTCCTTATTTTTCTGGTATAGTTTTGGGCACTATTAATCTACCTCTGCTTGCTCTTTCTGATATTTTTAGCTCCATGATGTTTTCGGGCAATGCCTTCTCTGTGTCCATGCCTGAATTATCATGTAGCGTTCTCTTCTTCTTTCTAGACTACATAATTTTAAAAATAGTAGTCTTTCCCAGTAGTCAAGGTCCTTAACTTCTTCTATTCTAGCTGTAAAGGACCTTTGTACACTCTCTATTTGTGCAATATCCTTTTGATAGTGTGGGTACCATATCATATTGCAATATTCAAGTGGACTACGAACATACGTTTTATAAAGCATAATCATGTGTTCAGCTTTTCTTGTTTTGAAGTGCCGTAACAACATTCCCATTTTTGCTTTACATTTTGCCAATAGAATTGCTATTTGATCATTGCATAACATGTTCCTATTCAACATCACACCAAGGTCTTTAATTGCGTCCTTATTTTGTGATTGTCTCATTATTAGGTCCCTAAAACTAAAGCATATAGCTTTCCTTCTCTATCTCCATAATTTATTGATTCGAATTTATCAGAGTTAAATACCATCCTATTTACCTCTGCCCAATCATATACTTTGTTAAGGTCTCTTTGTAGCGCGTTCCTATCTTCATCACAAGTAATTTCTCTACTTATTCTTGTGTCATCGGCGAAACTACTCACTACTGATTCCTTAACATTACTGTCTATGTCTTCAATCATAATAAAAAACAGTATTGCAGCTAACACCGTACCTTGTGGCACACCGGATATTACTTTGGCTTCATCTGATTTCTCATCGTTTGCAATAACTATCTGTTTTCTGTTGTGTAAAAATTCTTTTATCCATCTTCCTACTTTATCCACTATATTATGTTTTCTAATTTTCTTAGCTAATATTACTATGATCTAGCTTGTCAAAAGCTTTTGCAAAGTCTAGATAAACCACATCTGTTTCTTTTCCGTTTATCATATTTTTATAGATGTTCTCATCGGTGGACTAACAGTTGGTTTGTGTAATTTTTCCGGGTACAAAGCCATGTTGTCCTATATTAAACAAATTATTTTTTATTAAATGTTTCATTATATTTTTCTTCATTACCCTTTCATACACTTTCATAATATGAGAGAGAGAGAGAGAGAGAGAGAGAGAGAGAGAGAGAGAGAGAGAGAGAGAGAGAGAGAGAGAGAGAGAGAGAGAATTCATATATTGGAGTATCGTGATTTCATATGTATCTAATACACCTCTATACGAATTCAACGGTGATCTCTCTCTCTCTCTCTCTCTCTCTCTCTCTCTCTCTCTCTCTCTCTCAAAATCAATGTCCCACAAGACAGAACTGTACGAACTATCACGCAAGGGTGAATAAGCATGACTCACGAATGCATAGGTGTGTGTGTATGAGAGAGAGAGAGAGAGAAGAGAGAGAGAGAGAGAGAGAGAGAGTTCCCTCTTCCTTCTTTGTCCTGAAATACTTCAGTGACTAAGCCCGGCTGATGTGTCATACCTTACCTATTGATATTTCCGCGTCGAGAGAGAGAGAGAGAGAGAGAGATCGAACCCGTGACTGGACACTATACCGAACTGGTATTGTGAGTATATATCTTTTGACAGCAAACCTCCGCCAAGACGGGACGAAGCCATTCCTATCTCTCGCAAAATTGCGTCAAGTGTTGCCCAAAGCGAGGCCAATCTTCGTCCGGAGAGAGAGAGAGAGAGAGAGAGAGAGAGAGAGAGAGAGAGAGAGAGAGAGAGAGAACCCGTATATCCATCAACAGTCTATAAAAGCTGACGTCCTCACCATCATCCATCATGACGTCATCGATCTCAAGCAAGCGCGCCCCTGATTGGCCGATACCCGAGTAGACGATTCCCCCCAACCTCGATTCCTATTGGCCGAGCAGAAGGATGAAAGGGTGACGTCACCGGATGACGTCACTGTCTGTCTGGCTCTGACGTCATCGACGATTGTATCAAATGCATTGCTATGATATAGTATTGATCTATCTTCCTTGTTCAGTGATTCCTCTGAGGTCATAGAGGGAGGGAGGGAGGGAGGGCGTGGTCAGATGTGGCGAACTCTGACCGCGCCCACTAACTAACTAACTCTTTCTCTCTCTCTCTCTCTCTAAGTCACGTCGAGCTGGGGCCTTCAGACTTCAAACAAATATAGAGCGGCCTGTCTCATTCCACAAACAAACTCATTATCAACATTCTAAATAATCAGCCAATGTGCAGACTACCAGAGAGAGAGAGAGAGAGAGAGAGAGAGAGAGAGAGATTTGTATATCATTCTCCAACGTACACCATGAACTACCAATATATCTTTGTGTGTATTTATTATTATTATTATCTAACTAATTCCTATGCGACGCCGGTTTCACCGCAAGCCTTAAATTCCGAATGGAAGCAAGCGAAGAAACTATACTTCCCCGGGCTGGATTCGAACCCACACTGCTCGAAAGACAAAGCCTACTCTTTCCCCCGGACAGGGTTCGAACCCACGCTGCTCAGAAGAGAGCCTACTCTCTTTCCCAAAACAGGATTCGAGCCCATGCTGCCCAGAAGACAGAGCCTATTCCCTTCCCTGGGGCTGGATTCGAACCCCCGCTGCTCGAAAGACAAAGCCTACTCTTTACCCCGGACAGGAATCGAACCCACGCTACTCAGAAGACTGAACCTATCGTTTAAGACAAGAAATAAACCACATTTTGACTGCGTAAGCAAAGAATTAGCCTTGAGCTTAGATTAAAATGGCCTGGTGCGAGTGAGCAGCCTAAAATAGTATTAATAATTGACAAACAGACTATAAAAATTCAGCCAATCTTCTATAGGAATTAAAGTAGTTATTCAATTTACTTATAAAGAAAGTAGAATAGTAGATACTATGAGTTTGATTTGTGTTTTAACAAAAGACCACTTAATAAATCTAGTATCAGAGTTAGACAGAATTCCTTATCAGAATCCTCACCAAAGACACCATTAATATGACAGCGTAGCTCAAGAGACGACAGCCAAGGCTGTTGAAATACCCACGAGGGGAAGGCAGCAATCGACAATGGGCATTTAAGAGCGCCCCAGTCAATTGGGCAGAGAGGAATGTGACATCTGAACTGCCCTCAGGTGTCAGGCCGAGACTCCGGAGTGGTGGGCTCGCCATTTGGCAGGATAAATACATCACCAGATGCTGACAGCTGACAGGTGTGGATGTGTCCGCTAGCTGACGACATTGGCAGGTGAAACAACAAATACTATTCTCTCTCTCTCTCTCTCTCTCTCTCTCTCTCGGGACAACGTCCTGTCTCTCTCTCTCTCTCTCTCCCAAACAGGTGTCGATCCAATTCAAAACAGAATCACAGTGTCCACGAGCGATTAGCCTCAGGAGTTTTTTTTTTGTCTTCAGCTGGCCATATTGTCTCTCCTTCTTCTTCTTCTTCTTCTTCTTAATCAGAAACTCCAGGGCTTTTTGTTGTCTCAATAAACCATCGCTGCTTGTTGACATTTAATTTTTTCCAGAGCTGATGCTCTTTTAATCAACTCCCCTGTTTTTCTTGTGGCTAAGGCTGTCTTAAGCTTGTAACTCTATATTTCCTGTCCCTGGTTTGCAAACAGACATGCGCAGACGCAAACGCAGACGTGTGCGTGTGTCTTTCCGCGTAGGTTCGCTTCTGCATACAAGTTCGTACACTGGTATTATAATTCCTGCAGGTCTAGTAGGGAATAACTTCATCTAATGGCTATTAAGACAAGGTCACAAGGTCACCAGGGTCACGATATGTATAGATACCTTTTCTCCCGGCTTCTCCAAGACTGGGTCGTTTTAAATAATGGCTGACCTTATTGGCAACGTCTTTCCTGATCTTTCATCAAATAAACATATAAATTTTTATGTTTCTTTGTTAGCAATTTATTAGCTGTGATCCACCGAAGTCTGATGAACAGTCGCGTATCGAGTATTCCGTTACATACTTTGGCCAACAGATGCGCAGAATATGTCTATTCCGTTAAAGGACTCGAACCTGTTTCTCAGGTTTTTGAGGATACTGTCTTGGATACTGGGCCATAAGTTGTGTTTATATATATATATATTATATATATATTATATATATATATATATATATATATATATATAGATATATATATATATATAATATATATTATATATATATATATATATATATGCACACAATACCTATAACGCGTGAAAACTTTGACCAAGGCTGAATAATCCATCTTTACCTAATTCAGACCAACCAAGGATCCCGTAGCAAGCACCAACAGAAACGCTCGTCTTTCTGACCAAAACAAAGGCGTCTTCTTTTGTTCTCGGGACGAGACATCGCTGCCTATCTTGGGAATAATCTCCCTTTTAATGAGGGGAAAAAAACCTCCGTTCCCTCAAAGAGTACGAGAAGAATAACTCACTTTTAAGAACCAGAGCTATATTTGTCATTAGCGAGGTAGGTTGGTATCCCTGTGGGTATACGAGGTTGCCAACCCTTCCGAGATCCTGCTGGTAGGGATCTGGAAGGTTGGTACACCTGCTTGGAGTGAATTTGACAGTTTTAGGAACAGTTGCTTGCTAATATCTTCTCTTTCTCTCTGTCTCTCTCTCTCTCAAGGAAGGGTCTTTGTTGCATCAATGTGTGCGTCATGGTAACCATGGCAACGGGAGGAGAGGGGCCTCTCTCTCTTCTCTCTCTCGTTAAACTGTTGCTTGCTAATCTTTTATCGCCATTCTCCACTCACCAATTCTAATCAAGACCAATTGGCTCTCTCTCTCTCTCTCTCTCTCTCTACCACCCAAACCACATTGCCTACTAGCTAACCAAACACCCCCCCCCCCCCCCCCCTGCACAACCAGCCTCCCTGAAGATAACAAAAAGACAGGGGCCAATAAACTTCAACGAACAAACCGTGACGTTTTTTTCCTACTTCTAACTATACTTTATTCTTTATTATACTAATATTTGATTCATTTAGTTTTTCTCAGATACTTTTGTCCTTTTTTTTTTTTTTTTTTTTTTTTTTTTTTTTTGCTAGTTTTAATTTCGTGTTTTTTGTTTTGTTGTCTCTAAAGTCAGTTTTTTTTCTACCAGAATTTTGTCATTGGAAGAACTTGGCTTAAAATTCTTTGTAAAGAAAACTGGAGAGAGAGAGAGAGAGAGAGAGAGAGAGAGAGAGCAATCACCCCCCCAACATTAGCTGTACTACAAAACTCCAAGGGAATCCCACGCCTCGATTCGAAGGCCCCCGAGCCTACATGAGGTCGTTTTTTAAGTTAACGAGGTCGTTTCCCAAAACCCAGAGGTAGTCATCGATTCCCAGAGTTTCTTTTTTTTTTCAAATCCACGAGGTCGTCCTCGAATCACTGAGGTCGTCCTCCAATCTCCGAGGTCAGCATCAAGTCCCCGAGATCGCTCACAAGTTTCAGAGGTCGCCCTTAAGTTGTCCCCAGATACGAGAGGTCGTCCCCAAG
The DNA here is from genome assembly GCF_015104395.2 of Macrobrachium nipponense. Taxonomy (NCBI): domain Eukaryota; kingdom Metazoa; phylum Arthropoda; class Malacostraca; order Decapoda; family Palaemonidae; genus Macrobrachium; species Macrobrachium nipponense. Next base: position 33,911,586 of record NC_087222.1, read on the forward strand.
TGCCCAAAATCCTGAGGTCGTTTTGTAAGTCCTCGAAGTCGTCTTCAAGTCCTTACGGTCGTCTTCAAGCTCCCGAGGTCGTCCCCAAGTCTCGGAGATCCGCTTAGGATTCCAACCAAGGCCCCTCCTCAAAGGATCTGGTAGTTTACCTCGTCCTCCAAGTCCTCCCCAAAAAAATCCTTACCGAGGTCCTCCTCGAAGAACTTAGCTCCTCTTATCCTCTAAATCCACAAAAAAGTCCTCAAAGACTGAAGGATACTCACCTCGCAGACGCACTCCAAGCAGGGGTTGTCTTTGAAGAGTTCCTTGGGCACTGCCACGGCCTCTCCCTCCTGATGGCACCGCATGTTTTCACCTGAAGAGAGAGAGAAAGAGAAGGAGAGAGAGAGAGATCAGTGTCAGTCACATGAAACGAAACTCATTCAAATTAGCTCTAGGTAGTTTCGTCATTTGGATGAAACTATTGTTTTAAAAACATTTTTTTTAAATCTAAACTCATTTCAGTCTATCTGTGGCTTAGATGAAACTGCACTGAACTTATTTAAATCATTCTGTAGGTCAGAGACAACGAAACTTATATGAAATGTAACTAAACACAGGAAGTTATAAGTGACAATCACCTCATTCATATGACCCACCACCTGCTTGCAGGAAACTAATATATATATATATATATATATATATATATATATATATATATATATATATATATATATATATATATATCAAAACCTGCATAAATGAATAAAAATATTTTAAATCATTTTTTACGTTGAAACAAACAATTCTTCACTTCGATGGGATGCAACTGAGCCATTTTAACTTATTCTGTCTGACAGGAGATGTTTGTTTGTTTGTATGGCGTTTTTACGTTGCATGGAACCAGTGGTTATTCAGCAACGGGACCTACAACTTTACGTGACTTCCGAACCACGTCGAGAGTGAACTTCTATCACCAGAAATACACATCTCTCACTCCTCAATGGAATGGCCGAGAATCGAAATCGCGACCACAGAGGTGGGACGACAACACCATACCAACCACGCCACTGAGGCGCTCGTCTGACAGGAGGTGAAACAACCAATTTAAATAATTATATTGGTAAAACAGCAATCAACTCATTTTAAAAAATGTTCATGCTTTGTATAACAATAATTCTAAATCATTCTATTGCTTAGAAAAATGTATACTCATTTAATCTATTTCCCATAAAATACTAAACTAATTAAAAGAATTCTAATTGCTAGGAACGAAAACACTTAAAACCATTCCTCTAAACTAAACAATATAGTCTAAAGACTAAACCATTCCTTTTTCACAGCCAAAATGAAACCAAGCCGAACCAAACAACCACAAAGAAACTTTAAAAAAAGACCATCTCGAACGAGAAAAGATCCAGCCATTGCAAATGACTGTCCCACCACTGGCTGGACTCATCAACCGTGATTGTTTTTAATGAAGACAGCCAGAGAGAGAGAGAGAGACAACCACCGCTCTTATTTGCGCCTAAATTCACGCGCGAGGTCGTTACTCGCATGTGAGGGGTCGTGACCACCCTTGGGGATGGGCGTGGGGCGGGCACGCAGCCCCATCCTAAATTACTTTCTGAGAATGAAACTGTTATCTCTTTGTTTTGGTTTGAGCGAGAGAGGCTGTGACGTCATCAGGGGAGGGTGCGTTCAGTAAGGTTATCGCCACGACAGACGAGAAGTTTTCTTTGTTTATTCTTGTTTAACTGAATTTTTCTTGCTAACTCATATTTTATTTAGGTTTTTTAAGTTATTGTTTAATTAATATTTCCAATAATATGCTCTGGAGAACGTTTTTCTATTTTATTTTTCAATGAAACAACTAAATGAACGTATTTTCGACGACAATCAGCGCCATGTTCCAACATTTCCTTAATTCGCCTTAGTATAATCCCCGTAAAAAAAGAAAAACGTTTTACTCTCGAAGTAATAATAAGAATAAGCTGATGAAAAAAAACGCACGAACAAACAAACGCAAAATACGGCGCGAATGCGTTTGAAAAAAACAATAAGAAAATAAATATAAAGAAAAAAAAAAGTGACTGCAGCGAACGCCAGCCATAACTAAACAAGGACGCACCACTACTCGACAAGACACAAAAAACAACCTACGTCACTCACTGTGCTCGTCTTGGAATTTGCTCTCCTCTCTCTCCCTATCTATCTCTCTCTCTCTCTCTTTCTCCCTATCTCTCTCTCTCTCTCCCTATCTATCTATCTCTCTCTCTCTCTTTCTCATCTGCTAAATGCATAAATTGGTGGAAGTAACTTGATCGTCCTTTGGCAGCTGGGTAGCTGAGAGAGAGAGAGAGAGAGAGAGAGAGAGAGAGAGAGAGAGCCGTTATATGGACATGCCCTTCCTCCTCCCCCCCTCCCCCTAATACTATACATACTACTACTATTATCACTAATTCTGGGCCCAGACTAGACGCCAAGATCAGACTGCGTGTCACCTACGAGTTCACAATGGTTTTTTCTGTATTTTTTTTTTCCTCTTATATTTAACGTCTAGTTTCCCCTCAGGGGAAACTAAACCAGTTTCCCAATGTTCATTCTGGAGTTATATAAGTAACTACTACTTTACGGTTTAAGTACTACGAGGCCACTTAAATACAGTAATAGAAAAGTGACCGTTGATAATATTTTAACTGCGCGGGGCAGTTTGATTTCAAATGGACAGGACGGACGCTCTGCTCTCTCTTTTCCGTTCTGATAATCTGATTGAATTACTGCTCTTTTCCTTCCTTTATCGCATCTTATTGGTCATTCCAGATAATTAATCATCATCCGCTGTCCCCTTTAGAATGGCGGCTTCAGAAATCTAATGATTTTTAGTTCGTAGTTTTATTTTTCTTAAAAAAATGAAGGTATCAACCCAAGTTCGTCTGACATCTAGACTAAAACTATATAATATAAAGTTTATCGCGTTATAGCCACTTCGATAGAGAGAGAGAGAGAGAGAGAGAGAGAGAGAGAGAGAGAGAGAGAGAGAGAGAGAGGCATTAATAATAATGAACAGAAACGCTTAGATCAACTTCATGCCCACACATATATCTGCAAAAGTTTCCTGGTAGCTTTTCAAGGACTGATAATAATCACTTGACTGGTTTGGTGGTACAAATTTGACTATATTTGAGTCTAAGGCAAGCAAGGGAAGGCAGTAGGGGTTCTTCAAGAGGTAAGAGGAAAGAGGAATGTCCCTAGAAACCAAATTTTGAACGTACGAAAGGGATTAAATGAGCTAACGGGAGCTGGTCTAAGGTAAACAAATGCCCAAAGCTCAAATACTAGGCCTAGTGGGCAATCACTCGGATGATACTACTAAAGATTTTTCCGCATATTTGCAACGTCCTGCGGACGGCAGCGGAATTCCATCCGTAATTTTGCCAGGACAGTGTCAACGTTCGCATATAGGTGCCAAAAACACACACACACACACAAAGGTAAACAGGTAGTTATTGCGTCTAAAGCTTTTTTGTTTTTTGTACCCTTGGGGAAATTACTTGGGAGTTTGACTTGTTTGTGTGTCTTTCATTGTACCCGTGGGGTTGTAATTATGGTTTCTGGTCCTCAGGTATGCGTGTTTGTGCGTATGTACGTGTATGTGTATGTGTTTTTTTTTTTTTTTTTTTTTTTTTTTTTTTTTTGTTTTTGTGAAAAAAACCAAAGGGAAGAACCCTTTTTTGTTCCCCGGGAAATTTGGTTTGTGACCCAGGATGACTGTCGGAGTAGGGGGGGGTACGGGGGGTTTTGAAGGGGGGGGTCCCCTGCTAGAGTCCCCTATACTGGAGTCGTACTAAGAGAGAGAGAGAGAGAGAGAGGGAAGTAGAGTATAGTAGCCATATGCCCTCATAATTACGGGTTGACGAAGGCAGGTATGTAGGTGACACAGGCTACCTCTAACACATATATCCGGGTTTGCCTCATATGATCTGACCAATTACTCCTTGGCCCCGGGGGTCAAATCCCCCCCAAATTTTCACCCAGATCCAGAGGGACATTTTTTCTGGTTCCCAGGCTACAAGATCGGTTCAGAAAATTGGAGATAGAAGAAGAAGAAGAAGGTATTTGTACTAATTGCACTGACAACGTGACATCCACTAACTACTATAGGAACGCCGTGACGTCACGACGCTAGTTACTAGCCAGCCAGACGGAGAGAGAGAGAGAGAGAGAGAGAGAGAGAGACCTTAAATATCCTTAACCACAGCCAAATGACTGCCTCAATGATCGTACAAGGTTCATCTCCGTCCCCACTGGATGACAGAGAGAGAGAGAGAGAGAGAGGAGAGAGTGAGAGAGAGAGAGAGAGAGAGAGAGAGCAGATGTCCTCGTGAGGCGAGGTCGCCCCCATTCCTCCATCCTCCCCCCTCCCCATACCCCCCCCCCTCTAGGAAAAAAGAAAGAAAGAAAAACAGAAGAGGTCCCCAGTCATCTGTTCTGTACTTGAGGTACACCAGTACCCGAGTTCAACCATCACGTGGAAATGCCGGCGGCGGCGGCTGCTGCCGACGCACAGATCAATCAACAAACGGCTGCCTGGCTGGCTCTCTCTCTCTCTCTCTCTCTCTCTCTCTCTCTCTCTCTCTGTGGGACAGCCAAATCACCCCACATATCCAAAGGAGTATTTTTCAGAAGGTCGATTTCCTACGCGGTGATGTTCACTGTATCTACAGTGACCTTGGGGTAAGGCTGACTGACCTCTCCTGATATACGAACTGGCGGATATAGTGACACTGTCGATCTAAGGTGGGCCGGAGGACGGGGAGGGGGACGGGGGGGGCGAAAAACACCCGAATTTTGGGAGATTCGAACATCTATCTATAACGGGGGAGAACACTGGTACCTCCTCTCTCACTGGTTGGATGGAAAGACGAGAGAGAGAGAGAGAGAAGAAAGTCGACTCACTTGAACGCATCTAAATATAAGAGTGACTTCAGCCTGAGGGAGGGAAGAGAGAGAGAGAGAGAGAGGGAGAGAGAAAGCACCTCCAGGCCTTTTTCTCCTTTTGTATAAACGGACTGGGCACATGGGCACATTCGATATGCCCTCCATGTACTTGAGAAAGCTTGAATCCTTGAATCCGCATTGCATAGTCTCCAAGGATAGCGTTCAAGAGGGCGGGAGACGACCCTTGATGTTGTATTCTTCTTCTTCTTCTTCTTCCTCTTCATCTAGGACGCGTCCTACAGCAGACAGTAGGATCTCCTGCAGGGGTCATAACGCGCCTCTCTCTCTTTTTTTCATCCCATTACCGTAGGACTTCGGAGGCGTCTCTTGCGCTTGTAGTTTGAGAAGTCTGCAAGCATTCCTCGTCGTCTGCCAGTCAGTGGCTTTGAAGAATCTCTCTCTCTCTCTCTCTCTTCTCTCTCTCTCTCTCATTTTCAAGACTTCAGTATAACTTGCCACCGTGTGACCTATAGTCTAATGACCTATTGAGACGTCCCACTTCGAAAAGAGGCGCTTCGCTATTGACCTGACCTGACCTTACTATGATAGCCAGGGCACGCACGGGCTCTTTCTTGCACTGAATGGACGAGACGGGTCTAAATACGAATTTTGCGAAGGGGAGGGGCGGGCAGGGGGAGAGTTGGTCCCTGACTAGATTTGAAAATATTCTAAAACATATTTTTTGTGTGTGTGGGGGGGGATCATTCATTTTGGATGGTGACTTTTAGATTGTGACTTTTGTAAAAAAAATGGATCCTTCGCGGATTATGGAGGAGAGAAAAAAAAGAGGGAGAGAGATGTTCTTTGCAAGATAGATAAATAAATAAATAGTTGGTGGTGGTGGTGTGAGGCTAAAACCTGTTAGTAGTCACACACGATGCAGCGAACAGCAAACAGGAGACCTCATCCAAACAAGGGGACGTCTCTTCTGCAAAATGGTTGTGCAACCCTTTCTCACTTTCCCTCCCACCCCCCCATACCCCCAGCCCCTACTAATCCCCTTATCCCCTAAATTCCCCCCTGGAGGAGAAAGGCAAGGGGTCTATGAGCATCCACACGAACCAACAAACTCACACACACACACACACAATCGAGACTTTTGACATCACTTCGAAGTGACCTCAGAACATCTTCCCTTTACGCTCTTTTTTTGTCTGGTCTGCGCCTGGATGGGCTACCGTGAACGACGGCCAGATGCCGTTGGGGGAGTCTCTCTCTCTCTCTCTCTCTCTCTCTCGGTGGTGAGAAAGAGTCATGAGGATTAAGTCTAACCCGGTAACAGTGCTTCGGTTCATCATACTACATTTCAGAGGGACGTTTCCAACACCATGGGATCCACAACCCACCACAGAACCCCTAACCTACTACGCCTTGACGAGACCCAGATTAATGCACCTAACAGGTACCCACGTGACCCCTGACCTCGCCGGATTGACGACCTTGACCTCGTTTATATTGATTTCCGTCCCGTCAATCCCTTGTAATTTCTACATATTAACCCACAAATAACCCTCAGGGAAATGTGTCAATGTAATTCCCGGAGAGAGAGAGAGAGAGAGAGAGAGAGAGAGAGAGAGAGAGAGAGAGAGAGAGAAAGGACATTTGAGACGAATGCAACAGCTGCACAAGGGCATTTATTTCTTGCCTTATCTTGTCTGTCAAATCCCAGTGCTCCTTGCTGCTTGTCGCTACCCTCCGACGCTGTGCTGCTGTTCTATTGCTGTGGCAATGCTGTGCTGCTGCTGCTGTGGTGTTCTACTACTGCTGCTGTGGCAATGCTGTGCTGAGGTGTACTATGGTGTCCAGTGATGTCATTGTGATTCTCTGACGTTCTATGCTACTCTGCTCTGTAATGCTGCTGTGGCAATGCTGTGCTGAGGTGTGCTATGGTGTCCAGTGATGTCATTGTGATTCTCTGACGTTCTATGCTACTCTGCTCTGTAATGCTGCTGTAATACTGCTGTTCTGCGCTGTTCCACTGTTCTTATGGGCTGTTCTACTGCTGTTCTACATCCTTGCTGTCATCTACTGCTGTTCTGCTTCAATGCTGTTCTACTGCTGTTTATGTGCTGTGCTCAGACTGTTCTATATATACTGCTATTCTGTGCCTTCGCTTGAGAAGTCCTGGTCGATTTTAACAAACACGCCCCCTCCCCCTCCCCACCTCCCTGGCCCTGGTCCCCTAAATTCCCCAGTGGGTCCTCTGGCATTCTCTCTGGGAATTGGTATAACCTCTCTCTCTCTCTCTCTCTCTCTCTCTCTCTCTCTCTCTCTCTCACTAGTACCTCGAATATGCATACGTGGTCGAGTTTGTAATTTGTGGATTAAAAAAACTCTCTCTCTCTCTCTCCTCCTCTCTCCGAGGAGGAGGAGGAGGAGGAGGAGGAGGAGGAGGAGGAGGAGGAGGAGGAGGAGGATATAATGGCAGCGAAGCCACTTGTAAAAATTTGTACACAGCGTTTTAAAAAAACTCCGACCTTGGATTTTGTAAACAAACCTCGGGACTCCATGGTTACCCAAGGGGGAGGGGGGGAAGGGGTAAAGAGGGTCTCCCCCTAAAGGTTGTGGGGAAGGGGGAGGATGGGAGACGGTGTAAGTGTGGTGTAAGTTGTTAGGAGAAGGGGTTTTTTTATCAGTAGGGTGTAAATGGTATGACAGGTCTCCAAATCTATGGGTGTAGGTGGTGTGGACATTGGTTAAATGTGCTTTTAAGTGGGTTAAATGTGGCTTAAATAGTTTTAAAATGTGGTTTAAATGGGTTAAATGTGTAAGTGATTTACTACTTAAATGGATCAACTGTGGTCTAAATGTGTTAAATAGGTGTTCAAATGGGATAAGTGTGGTTTTGCTTGTGTTAAATGTGGTTTAAATGGTTTAAATGGGTTTAAATGTGGTTTAAATGGCTTAAACAGGTGTAGATCTATTACAGTTTATATGGGTCAAATGTACTTCAAATGGGATGAATGTGGTTTTCCCTGTGTTAAATATGGTTTAAATGGGATATAAGTGGTTTAAATGGGTTAAACAGGTGTACATGACTTGATGTTTAAATAGTTCAATTGTAGTTTAAATAGTTTAAATGCGGTTGAAATGGGTTGGAAAGGTGTAAACCAGTTCATGTTTAAATGGGTTCAGTAGAGTGTAAGTTAAATATGATTCAAATGGGTTAAATGTAGTTTAAATGGGTCAAATACATGTATACGAGTTGCTGTTTAAATGGGTTCAGTAATGGTGTATGTGGAATAAATGTAGTTTAAATGGATTACAAAAGTGTAAATTAACTAATGTTTTAAATGGGTCAAATGTGGTTTAAATGTCTTAAAATGTATATAAAGGTGTTCTAGTTTAAATGGGTTATATATATATGTTAATTGGTAAAGATTAAATGGGTCAAATGTGGTTTAAATGTCTTAAAATATATATAAAGGTGTTCTAGTTTAAATGGGTTATATATATGTATATCGGTAAAGTTTAAATGGGTCAAATGTGGTGTAAGTGGGCAAAATGTGTTTCCTGCAGGTTAAATACACGAGTTAAATGAGATAAGTAAAGTTTAAAAGCATTAAATGAGTTTAACGAGTGACAGTTTAAATTGTGTATATACGTGGGCAAAGTGTGGCTTCTGTAGGTTAATAAAAGGGTGTGTTTAAATTTACAGAATATAGTTTAAAAGAGTTAGGTGCATGAATGAGTTACCATTTAAATGGTTTAAATGTGGTGTACCATTTAAACGTGGTGTATGTGGGTAACTATGTCATATCTGTGGGTTACATAAGTTTAAATGAGTTCGGTTTTAACTCTGTTAAATAGGTTAAACGAGCTGTAATTTAACTTGGTTAAAAAGGTTTAAATGCGTTTAGTATACTTTAAATGGGTGTAAATGAGTTCAATACAGTTTAACAGTTTTTAACTTTTTTACAACATATTGATATGTTAGCCATAGGTAACCCATTTAAACTGTATTGAAATGAGTTCAATACAGTTTAAATGGGTTAAATAGGTGTAAATGAATTCAATACAATTTAAATGGGTTACCTATGGCTAACATATCAATCACCATCATCATTATGGTGTAAGAGGGTTAAAAATATGCATAAAACTGATTAAATGAGTTGCATAAATGGTCTCTATATGAAGCATAAAGGAGTTAAAATCCGGTATAAATGAGTTAATACATATAGTTGCTGAGAATGGAGCCTTCGGATAATACCAATTTGTTCATTTTGGTGCAAATTGGTTAAATGGTTTGAATGAGAATCAAATTTTAAAGTTAAAATGGTTGAAAAAATGTGTATTTGTGTGTGTGTGTGTGAGAGAGAGAGAGAGAGAGAGAGAGAGAGAGAGAGAGAGAGAGAGAGAGAGAGAGAGAGAGAGGTCGTGCGCAGCAAATTAGGAGTGGGCATCTCGACCAAATGCCCTCACACAGTACTCTCATTATGAGCCATACCCACCAATCAGGCCCCTCTCTCTCTCTCTCTCTCTCTCTCTCTCTCTCTCTCTCTCTCTCTCTCTTTTGGGTTCTTTGTCTATCACTCTATTATTGATAAATTTATACGAATACAAAGTCAACCCTTTGGTATGGCTGATGAGAGAGAGAGAGAGAGAGAGAGAGAGAAGAGAGAGGAGAGAGAGAGAGAGAGGGGGGAGGTGTTATTCCCATTTTGACCTCTGTCCTCCTAGGCTGACCCTGACCTAGAAAAATTATTATTCTTTTATTATTATTATTAAATAAAAGCACTTACTAATACCTCTATCATTATCATCATTACCAAAAGACTATACAGAACAAGAAGAGAGAGAGAGAGAGAGAGAGAGAGAGAGAGAGAGAGAGAGAGAGAGAGAGAGAGAGAGCTGAAGAGGATATGGAAGAAACCGGATAATATTAAGAAGAAGAAAAGAAAAAGAAAAGGCAGAGGAATTAAGAGGTGGGCGAAAGATAAAATTAGATCCGGTATACGGGGGAGAGAGAGAGAGAGAGAGAGAGAACAGAGGGAGTCACAGAGAGAGAGAGAGAGAGAGAGAGAGAGAGAGAGAGAGAGATACTCTCATACTCTCATGTATAGAAATATCCAGACAAGATTTCTGACTGAGTGATTATACATATGTAATCAAGATTGACAAAGAGAGAGAGAGAGAGAGAGAGAGAGAGAGGAGAGAGAGAGAGAGAGGAGAGTTTAGAGGGGGGGGGGGGGGGGGGGGGGGGGGGGAGGTTAGCTATTTCGGGGCATGGCTGAATACCCCAGTTCAAGTGCTTTGTAAATATACCGGGGCACTAAATACTGGCCCCTCGCCTTCCTGTATTTGTAATTATTATTGGTATTAGACTTTTCTCTCTCTCTCTCTCTCTCTTCTCTCTCTCTCTCTCTCTCTCCCTAAATTGGTCATATAACTACACACAACTGGACCTTCCAATCAGCTGATATCAAATCACCTGTACAATAGGGGCCCAGGTTAAATAACCCCATGAAACCAGACAGACAGGTAGCCGTGTGAGAGTAGGAGCTACAATAATACTGGTAAACTACACATAGAGGCGTGGGCTTTGCCAAAGTGTTAGCGACACAAAATCAGTCTAAACTGATTTCTTCTTATATCATCACCATTTTTTCTAAGAATGATCAAGTTACTTAAGTTACTTACTTATCCCCAGATGTAACTATATCCCAAGGACTGTAATTAAAGTAAAACCCCTTGACCTGTATACCGTTCGTATGCAGTCTGGGTAATTTTCTCATCATTGGTTAATTTTGCTTGTTTGGAGGAAGGCTGAGAGAGAGAGAGAGAGAGAGAGAGAGAGAGAGAGAGAGAGAGAGAGAGAGAGAGAGAGAGAGGGGTGAGTGTCACCTAATTCTATGCAAGCCAACTTAACATTTCCAGAAGGTCTCAGGAGAAATGGCTGCATTTCTGGGAAATTAATAACACTAGTCTACCTAGGGTCCCAAACCCAGATGGATTCAGGCCCTTGCGTTCTTGGAATTGGGTACAATACCCTGGCCTACCCAGGCCAAAAAACAAAATGGGTTCAGGTCCTCGTGCTCCAACAATCCTAAAACTGGGTACACGACATCTGTCGTTCCCCGTTACGCATTCCTCCATCCTCATTGACACCACAGCCAATGGATCCTGCTTATTTTGCCACTCTCTGAGGCTATACCCTGTCATCAAATGCCCATGCCCACATAGCTCCTGCTTCTGCAAACACACCAGTCAGATGTACAAACAAGATCCTATTTCAGAACGGGCCAGGAAGGAATCCGTCGAGGAGGAACCGTCTGCACCGCTTGTCGTGCCTTCGTCTGAACTGACGCTGCTTGCAAGTCTCTCGGTCTAGGGACCCCTATGGCTGTCCTCTTGAAGTTTTTTATAATATTTACAATATATTTCTGCTCTTTCTTCCAGAACATGAATGGGGCCGGTTCTAATGGGCTCATTCCCTAAGGCAACTGTCTCTCCGCCGCGCGACGCCTGATTTCTACAAGTGTCGCTGAAGTCAGTGCTTAACGGACGTCAGCCAAAGACCTTGCTGCATATGACCTCTGACCTAGACCTCTGGCTCCGTCACTACGTTGAACCAATCGTTCACAGATCATAGTTGAGATCTCTGAAGTCTCTGCGCTGAAAGGATTTCAGAAGACTTGACCTTAACTGGATGAATGGACATGACACACTGGACAGTAAAGACAGAAACACAGAACACAGACAGACAGACAGGCAGAGAGACACGTATATGGACAAACACACCACTGTGCAGATGTAGATACTTATCTGCCTGTTACCCTCCACCTTCCTACGGCTCCAAGGTCGACCTTGGTCGCAAAAAAAAAAAAAAAAAAAAAAAAAACAAAAAAAAAAAAAAAAAAAAAAAAAAAAAAGGGCCCTAAAAGGAGGCCAAAAACATTTGGACAGAGCACACCAAGTCTGGAGGCTAGAGGTACTAGTCAAATTGGTCAGCAAAGAACCAAATACTCAACATGGTGACCTCCCTTTCTACAAGAAGAAGAAGAAGAAAAAGAAGAAGAAGAAGACGAAGAAGGGTCAGAGAAGGACCTTGAGTGTGAGAGAGAGAGAGAGAGAGAAAGAGACGTCTGCCATATTTTTTCGAGTTATAACTTGATCCCGCCATGAACCAGCTGGGTGGGCGATGGGAGATCCTCTTCTTTTTCTTCTTCTTTTTCTTTGTATTCTTCTTCTTCTTGCCATCTGGATGTGGCGTGGTTATTTGTCTTCGAGAGAGAGAGAGAGAGAGAGAGAGAGAGAGAGAGAGTTTGCTTTCTTTTTAGGTCACTTCGTCCCTGTCAAAATCTTAATGCCTTTTGAATAGTGAAGTATGCATTGCATACTATACAGTATTAGAAATGTGTATGCATATATATACATACATCACAACTACGTACATATGAAGAATAAACTTGTATATAAGTTCAACACAATAACACACACAAGTGTCTACAATGTATAGAAATATGCACAGCAAATACTACACGTCTCGCTATCACTTCTCATGCTATTTTGGATAAAATTTTCAACAGGAAGCCTTGGAACCCAAGGAGGGAAATGATCGAATGAAGAAATTCTCCTCCCACGGTTGGAATCGAACCCAGCCAAAGACCTCTCTGGAACAACACCCATCGGTCAAATAAAAGTTCACTAAACCTGGAACAACAATCTTGCTAAATATTCCCTCTGGCTTAAGAAGTGATAGAATTAGGGGTATGTATGGGTATATAGTACCCACCAGCTGACAACCTAGCCTAGGTCAGTTCAGATAAGGTCAGATCATCACAATACCTAGGTAGTCACAACCTAGCCTAGGTCAGGTGAGGTCAGGTCAGGTCATCGCAGTATCTGGGTAGTCACAACCTAGCCTAGGTCAGGTCAGGTGAGGTCATCACAGTACCTGGGTAGTCACAACCTAGCCTAGGTCAGGTCAGGTCAGGTCATCACAGTACCCGGGTAGTCCCATGGGGTCCATACCCACTTCATCAGTTTGCTATGACCTCACAGAGTTTCAGAGCGACTGCCTGCCAGTCAAGAGTGACCTGAGCAACACTGAGAGGACATTGACCCGATACGGGTCAGATGCTTTGCACGTAAACACAGCTGTGCAGTTGACCTGCAGGTCAAAGAACAGATTTATACGAGATATAGGCCAAAACGGGTCCTCGTCGTTGGCAACAGGTGATTGGATGCTTTCTTTCTCTCTCTCTCTCTCGTCCCGGTAATTAATAAACTGTAGAAGCCACATCAAAGCGATCCTGATGTCTCAAGAGGACAAGACGTCCTGTTACTTTCTTTCATTCACCCCCTTCCCCACTTATGGGGGGTGGGGGGAAAGGCCCATCCACCCCCACAACACCCCCTCTCTCCTAAAGTCCCCATTGGCGCAAAAATATCCGCTGCTTTTCAAAAAGAAAAAGAAAGAAAGAAAAAAAACGACGCATTTTGCTATGAGACTAGAGTCCATTATATAAGACGGTGGGGTCGCCCGATGTACGACGATTTCCCTACAGCCCCGAGAGATACAGAGAGAGAGAAGAGGAGAGATAGAAGAGGCTTTCCATTACGATATTGAAAGCGGACGACTCGATAATCCGCCATGAAATCAAGACAAGAGAAGGCGATGATTGGGGATTGTATATACCTACCCCTAGGGGAGGGCCATCTTGGTTCAATCCTCTCGGGAAATTCGGCGAAAGAGGCGCCGATCGGCGGATGAAACCCGATCAAAAAATAATATATACGCTCATCTTGGCGACGACTTCGGGTGCCTTGCGATCTCATCCCATAATGCAATGCACGGGAGGTGGATGACGTCACAGCGCGCTTCCCAGAAATGGCGATTTCGACACGCGTATTTTTTGACAGACCTTGTCAGCCGGATTAGCTTGAGAGAGAGAGAGAGAGAGAGAGAGAGAGAGACTACAGCAACACCCACCCGGGCCCCCCACCCCCCAAAATATATAAAAAAAAATCAAGAAACGAAAACGGAAAAATCCTCAAAAAAACAGCCAAAAATACCCTCCAGAAACGACCACAAAACAAGAAGAAGAAGAAGAAGGAAGACGAAGAAGATGAGGGAGGGAAAAAGGGAGGGGGGGGGGGGGGGGGTTGGGGGGGGGAAGTGTTCGAAAGAAGAAGGCAGAGGCAAAAGGGCACTCCTCCTCCTCCCCCACACAGGAGAGAGAGAGAGAGAGAGAGAGAGAGAGAGAGAGAGAGAAAAAAAAAAAACAAGCCACCAGCAGACCTTATCAACACAGCTATTTAGCGAAAGCATTCTTTGGATGATCTGGTCATTGCCCTTATAAGGAGACCCCCCAATACCACCCCCTCCCCCCTATCCCCCAACCCCCTAGACAGACAGACACAGCTGCTGTTGCTGATGTTGCTCTCTTACCCCCCCCCCCCCCCTGTCCTCTCCCCCTTGTGCTGGGGGAGACAGAAGCAGAGACACACACACACAGATGAGAGACAGTAGGACACATATGCAAAAGAAAAGGCTAATAGTCAACCCTTGTGGGTCGCAGTTGCTGTGTCCTAGGGCGTAGGGGTTGCACCCTCATCCCAGAATGCAACGGTCAGTGAACGAGACAGACAAACTCATCAGGTGATTAAAAAAGTCTATAAAATAAATTCTTGCGTCTCTTAATATTTGAGTTTAGTATTTAAAAATATATTCTAATAATTATTTTAATTGATTTAAGATATATTTTTTCCTTTTTATTATTTAGAAATATATTTTAATTTTTTATGTACCAAAACGATATATTTTTTCATCTGTCATTTAGAAAAATATATCATGATCTTTTATTTATTGAAAAAAAAAAAATATATATTTAATTTAAAATATAAATTAAACAAATTATATATATATTATTTAAATAACTTTTATAAAATTTTCAATTTAACATGTAAAATAACTTTAAAATAAAAAAAAAAATTTGTTTCATTTAGTATCTAAAAGTATATTCTTATATTTCAATATATCATTAAAAATATTCTTTTAATCTTTTAGTTTATTATTTATGAATACATTCTAATATTTTCAATCTATTCAAAATATATTTTTCCATCTATTAATCAAAGTTATATTTTCAATTTCTTATTTATTACAATTTTTTTTTCATTTAGTATCTAATAATATATTCTCATATTTCAATATATCATTAAAAATATATTTCTAAAGTTAACATCTCAGTTATTTTAGACTCCAAAAATAATCTCCTTTCTCTCTCTTTATCTATTGATAATCTCATTTTCACAACTAACACGTTACTTATTTCAGGCCTGCTGGTTTTGTTCTAACCTAAAGCACATCAGACTATGTTCTTTTTGGGTTTATTTATGTGATATTTGCTTTACCCATACTGGGTATCTATTTATATATATAGATATATATATATATATATATATATATATATAATATATATATATATATATATATATAGATATATATATTAACTATATATATATATACATCAACTCATTAAATAAATATATAAATAAATAAATAATCACATAAACACAACACTTAATTGCTTTCTAAGTAACTAAGTAAACAAGTCACTTACTGAATATGTAGCATAAAAACCAAATTTAAAATTTTCCAAGTAAACAAGTACTTACTTAATATGTTACAAAACCCAACTGACTTACTTTCTAAGCAACCACGTTACTCACTATAAAAGTGAATTAAAAACCAAACAAGCAGACAAGACAGGTACTCACCAACCACCTGGGCACCAACGGGCGTGACACGGAGCACCACCAACTGTAAGGTCATCCAGAGAAATGCCCAACCCAGCAAACTACGCCCACGCGAGGACCAGCTATGGGCACGAGACGACTGCTGAGCGTGGAGAGGCCACAAGGGCGTAGCAAGGCCCTTGGAGGGCGTCCGAGGTCGCCCAGAGCCTCCCATGGAAGCCAGCCTTCTGAAGACGCCTCCCGAGGACATTGCTGTGGGTAACGGCGCCCGAGGCGACATGTTAGATGAGGATCTTGAAGAAGATGACGATGACGATGACAATGATGAAGATGCGAGTGAAGAGGGAGCAGACGTTGAGGATGCGCGAGACCCGTCGAGGACGTCGCTGGAATCCCACAGTAAGGACGAGGGATCCCTGGATGAGATGTGGCACGTTCCTCTTCCTCCTTCTGCGGTAGGTCCAGCGCCCTGAAGCCTTGCCCCGGGTGTTGTCATCTCATCGCCCTCTACGGGCACCAGACAGGAACACGCTTTGGAGTGGCTCCTCTCATGGGCAAATAGTGCTTTAAAATGGCTCCTGGGGGCTAAAGGTTCTTCGCAATGGCTCCTGAGGACTACAGGTTCCTCGCAATTGCTCGTGAGGACAACGGCGTCTTCGGACTGGCTCCTGAAGGCAAGAGGACCCTCGCGAGGGCACTTCGAAGGAGCGGGGGAACCAGACGAAGAAGATTTAGATAATAATGAACCTGAAGAATTAAGCTTTGATGAATTTGAGGCTGACTGGATGACTGACGGATGACAGGGTGATTGACAGGTGAGGAGACAAATGGCAGGATTTTGGGACAGGGCTGGCCTCCCCCCACAAGGGACGGGGGTGCTGCTGCTGCTGCTGCTACTACTGGGTTTTGGTGCTCTGGTCACTATCATGGTGGAGTGCCTGGTCAGGTTTTTCGACAATCTGAAAGAAGAAAAATAGTATTATTATTTTTATTAATTAATAATCCTTGTTATTTTCAGGCCATACAGACACATACTGAAGTTCAGAGAGAGAGAGAGAGAGAGAGAGAGAGAGAGAGAGAGAGAGAGCCAGCCAGCTAGTCGCGGCTATGCTAAACGACCCTCCAAGACATACGTGCCAAATGCAGATGTAATTGCCTCATTAATGTGGGCATTAAATGCCCAGCCTTGCCCTCGAGGGACGCACAGCTGGGGAAAATAAAAGACTGCCCCGAGAGAGAGAGAGAGAGAGAGACTCTTAAAAAATTCAAGTCAGCATCCGGACCGAAGACACGGAGCCTCCGAAGCACAGTGCCACCTTACACGATTTCACGATTCCCAGGGGAATAGTTTTGCGCCAAATGAACCCAGCGCTACTGCGCACACGCTTCTGCGCAGCAGAGAGAGAGAGAGAGATACCCTCACCCTATCAAGTGTGCGTGTGTGTGTGTGTGTTACGCTCCTTCAAGTTCTTCAGAAGCATTGCAATAAGAGCTCCCGGTGGGCCGTTGCATAGGTCACTATAGGTCTAGAAGAGCCATTGCTATTTCTCTCTCGCCATCTCTCTCTCTCTCTCTCTCTTCTTTCTTATAATTCCTCCAGTACCACCGACTGGATATCTGCCTGAGAGAGAAAGAGAGAGAGAAAGAGAGAGAGAGAGAGAGAGAGAGAGAGAGAGAGAGACTTTGACGGCTACTACTACCCCTCATGCTGCGAAGTTGAGCAATGGTTAATTAGGGGCACCACCACCACCACCACCACAGTTCCAAGGGCCAACCGCCTCCTCTTCTACTTTCCTCCTTTCCTTCTCCTTCCCCTCCTTCTCCTACTTCTTATCCAAATCAGAGAAATGGAAAGACATTCTCGGACGATTTGCTTATAATTATAAGAACGCCCATTCTCGAATGGCGGTATATCAAGTGATCAAACGAAGACGCTTGCTGGTGGGAATCCTCGATGGCGCGAAGTGGCAACTTCCAGTTATCTACGAGAGAGAGAGAGAGAGAGAGAGAGAGAGAGAGAGAGAGAGAGAGAGAGAGAGAGAGAGAGAAGTAAAGGATAGACGACCTTCTTATTCTCTCGTCCTAAGAATGGAGATTTTTAAAAAGAAGTAATGGATTCTACGAGATTATTATTAAAGGAAAATGAAATCAAATGTGTCCGAAATGGCGGCAACTGGCAACTGTAGCGTAGGATACTTAGACTCAGAGCGTTCGAGTGTGAAATAATAATAATAATAATAATAATAATAATAATAATAATAATAATAATAATAATAATAATAATAATAATTGCCTCTGCTTAATAGGATACGTAGGATAAGGTTTAAGCATCCTATGCATATCCTACACGAACAGAAATGATAAAACTGGTACAAGAATATAAACAAAATGTGTAGTACCATTTACGAAGGTAAATATTCATTGTCCGTATCCGATCGTGAGATGGAACAGTGTAAATATATCCGTGTCTTTGTCTGTAGTGTGCGTCTGTCTAGCCTGTCTGTCTGTCTTTTGTGTCTGTGCCCGTCTACGTGTCCGTCTGTCTACGATGAATCAGCGTGAAAACATTTCACTTTTAATAAGAGACGGGGCGAAGCCAAGGTCACGTATGCTGTCATACGATACGGACGCGTCCTTGCTTAAAAAAAAATATTCAGTAAAAATATATTATTAATGGTGTTATTCAAAAGCATATAAGGATGTGCCCCGTTCTCATTGTGACCCGTGACCTCTGCCCTGTGAGATTATGTAAATACGACAGAGAGAGAGAGAGAGAGAGAGAGAGAGAGAGAGAGAGAGAGAGAGAGAGAGAGAGAGAGTTTCCCTCTCAATTGCCCTCCGCTGAATTCAATTAAATCTAGTGTTGGTAATTCAAGTCACATCAGAAATTAAAAAATTAATCTTTCGCCAGATGGTGCCTTCTGAGACCTCTCTCTCTCTCTCTCTCTCTCTCTCTCTCTCTCTCTCATGCAAGCGTGTTACTACATACGTGAATTCACGAGAATTTCATTTATGCCTTAGATATCTCAGAATATTCTCTCTCTCTCTCTCTCTCTCCATCAATATTAAGAGAGAGAGAGAGAGAGAGAGAGAGAGAGAGAGAGAGAGAGAGAGAGAGAGAGAGAACCTATGATTAATACCTCAGTAGAGAAAGCCTATAGATTAACACGTCAAAATATAAATAAATACTACAGAGAGAGAGAGAGAGAGAGAGAGAGAGAGAGAGAGAGAGAGAGCCAGGTGCCGTGTCTACAACACAAGGACACGATACACCCGGCGAAATTAATATCTGGATAAATATTAATTATAAACAATAATAACAAATACCCCAGACCAGCTGTTATACCCTCGCGGAAGACGATAAGTCACGTCATTACGAACAGTTCCGTCAGTTTGGGGGGGCTGTGAGAGGGGGGTAAGGGGGGGTGGGGGTCGGGACTGTATGACGAACATGCGTGGGAATCTTGACTCTTTAAACCCCCCACCCTCTATCCATGCCCCTACCCCATACCCAGCTTGAAAAAATACCCTAAATGATTATATTATTATTCGCGTATACAAAACCCCCAAGTCTTGTGTTACGTGGTTGATACACGGGGGACATTTACAAATGCCCAATTTTCATTTGAATCTGGGCACCGAAAGGCTCTGTGTGTGTGTGTGTGTGTGTGTGTGCCCCTGCCTAGCCGGCATTCCAGCGGCAGACCCGGCTAGACCTGTCCTTGGCTGGACCTGGTGGGTCTAGGATGGATGTAGGTTTTATATATAGCTCCCAAATATTTCACACGCACTCGGTTCCTATGATAATGGAGTGATTGGGGCATCTGAATGGTGGTTCCTAGTAAATGAGTGTGTGTGTAAGAGAGAGAGAGAGAGAGAGAGAGAGAGGATTGTTGGTGTTGGTCTCTCTCTTTCTCTCTCTCTTCTGGCATATTTCCCTATCGGCTGTCAGTCAATCTCTCTCTGTCTCTCTCTCTCCATCTTTATATACTAAAGAAATTATCTAAAGGTTTTCAATCTCTCTCTCTCTCTCTCATTAGCATATATTACCCCTATTTTTAAAAGCGGATCAAGACTAGAGGCAAGTAATTATAGGCCTGTGAGTCTAACACCACACATGAAAGTGTGTGAAAGGGTAATAAAGAAAAATATAATGAAACATTTAATGAAAAATAATTTGTTTAATATAGGACAACATGGTTTTGTACCCGGAAAAATTACACAAACCCAACTGTTAGTCCACCGATGAGAACATCTATAAAAATATGATAAACGGAAAAGAAACAGATGTGGTTTACCTAGACTTTGCAAAAACTTTTGACAAGGTAGACCATAATATATTAGCGAAGAAAATTAGAAAACATAATATAGTGGACAAAGTAGGAAGATGGATAAAAGAATTTTTAAGAAACAGAAAACAGATAGTTATTGCAAACGATGAGAAATCGGATGAAGCTAAGGTAATATCCGGTGTGCCACAAGGTACGGTGCTAGCTGCATTGCTGTTTATTATGATTGCAGACATAGACAGTAATGTTAAGGAATCGGTAGTGAGCACTTTCGCCGATGACACAAAAATAAGTAGAGAAATTATTTGTGATGAAGCTAGGAACGCGCTACAAAGAGACCTTAACAAAGTATATAAATGGGCAGAGGTAAATAGGATGGTATTTAACTCTGATAAATTTGAATCAATAAATTATGGAGACAGAGAAAGAAAGCTATATGCATATTGGGGACCTAATGACGAAACAATCACAAATAAGGAAGCAGTTAAAGACCTTGGTGTGATGTTGAATAGGAACATGTTATGCAATGATCAAATAGCAATACCATTGGCAAAATGTAAAGCAAAAATGGGAATGTTATTACGGCACTTCAAAGCAAGAAAAGCCGAACACATGATTATGCTTTATAAAACGCATGTAAGTAGTCCACTTGAATATTGCAATGTGATATGGTACCCACACTACCAAAAGGACAATGCACAAATAGAGAGTGTACAAAGGTCCTTTACAGCTAGAATAGAAGAAGTTAAGGACCTTGACTGGGAAAGACTACCATTTTTAAAATTATACAGTCTCGAAAGGAGGAGAAAACGCTACATGATAATTCAGGCATGGAAACAGATAGAAGGAATTGCCGAAAACATCATGGAGCTAAAAATATCAGAAAGAGCAAGCAGAGGTAGATTACTAGTGCCCAAAACTATACCAGGAAAAATAAGGAAAGCACACGGGACATTAATCCACTACGCACCATCTGAGGAACATATCAGGAGTGAGCGTAGATGTGTTTAAGAATAAGCTCGACAGAGATCTAACCTGCATCCCAGACCATCCAAGATTGGAAGATGCAAAATATACCGGAAGATGCACTAGCAACTCTCTGGTAGACATCAGAGGTGCCTCACAATGAGGGACCTGGGGAAACCCGAACGAGATGTAAGGTCTGTAAGGTAAGGTAAGGTCTCTCTCTCTCTCTCTACTAACATAGTAGACACAGACAGGGGGGAAAATTATAAACCTCCCGCCCGCCCACGTCCTACTACTAACAGGGTGGGGCTGCTAGCCTCACACCCTCTCCCCAAAATATCTGCGACCCCCATTAGTCGACTGAGTATCAGGTACGTATTTTCAATTGCTGAAGTCGGCACAGGTAGAATTATTTGAATTCCGTTTACTGAGAGAGAGAGAGAGAGAGAGAAACTATAGCTTAATACGTCGGTAGAGAGAGAGAGAGAGAGAGAGAGAGAGAGAGAGAGAGAGAGATTAATACAAGAGAGAGAGAGAAAGAGAAAGAGAGAAAAAACTATAGATTAATACATCAGTAGAGAGAGAGAGAGAGAGAGAGAGATCCTATAGATTAATACATCAAGAGAGAGAAAAACTATTGATTAATAAGAGAGAGAGAGAGAGAGAGAGAGAGAGAGAGAGAGAGAGAATCCTATAGATTAATACATCAAGGAGAGACAAAAAACTAGTTGATTTAAAACGAGAGAGAGAGAGAGAGAGAGAGAGAGAGAGAGAGAGAGAGAGAGAGAGAGATCCTATAGATTAATACATCAAGAGAGACAAAAAACTATTGATTAAAACGAGAGAGAGAGAGAGAGATATTATAGATTACTACATCAAGAGAGAAATATAGTTTAATACGAGAGAGAGAGAGAGAGAGAGAGAGAGAGAGAGAGAGAGAGAGAGAGAGATGAATCAACCATACAAAACCCAAACTACGACCACAACCCAACCACAACCAGGAAAAGTGTGTGAATACAAACGAGATTTATGGTTGGAAAAATATTATTATAAAAAAAAATATATTTAAAAAAATTACGATGCGGTCACCATGAGGTCACCGATGAGAGAGAGAGAGAGAGAGAGAGAGAGAGAGAGAGAGAGAGAGAGAGAGACCTTACAACTTGTTCGGGTTGCCCCAGGTCCCTCAGTGTGAGGCACCTCTAATGTCTACCAGAGAGTTGCTAGTGCATCTTCCGGTATATTTTGCATCTTCCAATCTTGGATGGTCTGGGATGCAGCTTAGATATTTGTCGAGCTTATTCTTAAATACATCTACGCTCACTCCTGATATATTCCTCAGATGAGCTGGCAACGCATTGAATAGACGCTGCATTATCAATGCTGGTGCGTAGTGGATTAATGTCCTGTGTGCTTTCCTTATTTTTCCTGTTATAGTTTTGGGCACTATTAATCTACCTCTGCTTGCTCTTTCTGATATTTTTAGCTCCATGATGTTTTCGGTTATTCCTTCTGTCTGTTTCCATGCCTGAATTATCGTGTAGCGTTCTCTTCTCCTTTCTAGACTATATAATTTTAATGATTGTAGTCTTTCCCAGTAGTCAAGGTCCTTAACTTCTACTATTCTAGCTGTAAAGGACCTTTGTACACTCTCTATTTGTGCAATATCCTTTTGATAGTGTGGGTACCATATCATATTGCAATATTCAAGTGGACTACGAACATATGTTTTATAAAGCATAATCATGTGTTCAGCTTTTCTTGTTTTGAAGTGCCGTAACAACATTCCCATTTTTGCTTTACATTTTAGGCCAATAGAATTGCTATTTGATCATTGCATAACATGTTCCTATTCGTCTCACACCAAGGTCTTTAACTGCTTCCTTATTTGTGATTGTCTCATTATTAGGTCCCCTATATTGCATATAACTTTCCTTCTCTGTCTCCATAATTTATTGATTCAAATTTATCAGAGTTAAATACCATGCCTACTTTACCTCTGCCCAATCATATACTTTGTTAAGGACTCTTTTGTAAGAGCGTTCACCTAATCTTTCATACCACGAAGTAAGTTTCTCTATATATTCTTGTGTCATCGGGGGGAGAAACTACTCACTACCCGAGTCCTTAACATTACTGTCTATGTCTACAATCATAATAACAAACAGTATTGCAACTAACACCGTACCTTGTGGCACACCGGATATTACCTTAGCTTCATCCGATTTCTCATCGTTTGCAATAACTATCTGTTTTCTGTTGTGTAAAAATTCTTTTAACCATCTTCCTACTTTATCCATGATATTGTGTTTTCTAATTTTCTTCGCTAATATATTATGGTCTACCTTGTCAAAAGCTTTTGCAAAGTCTAGATAAACCACATCTGTTTCATTTCTGCTTTTCATATTTTTGTATATGTTCTCACGGTGGACTAACAGTTGGGTTTGTGACTTTTCCGGGTACGAAACCATGTTGTCCTATATTAAACAAATTATTTTTTATTAAATGTTTCATAATATTTTTCTTCATTACCCTTTCATACACTTTCATAATGTGTGATGTTAGACTCACAGGCCTATAATTATTTGCCTCTAGTCTTGATCCACTTTTGAAAGTAGGGGTAATATATGCTAATTTGTGATCATCATAAATCTTGCCTGTATCTACACTTTGTCTTAATAATATTGCAAGTGGCTTTGCGATAGAATGAACTACTTTTTTTTAACAAAATAGCAGGAACACCATCAGGACCTGCAGCAGCTCCATTTTTAATTTCATTAATAGCCTGCACAATATCAGCTTCATTAATATCTATGTCAGCTAAATATTCACTATTTTCTTCCCTTACTTCTGTATCATTATCTTCATTATCAATTCTAGGGGTGAATTCTCTCTTATATCGTTCTGCCAATATGTTGCATATTTCCTTTTTTTCATTCGTTAATCTCCCTTCAATTCCTTAGAGGGCTATTTCTATTCTTCTTTTATCATCTTTTCGCGTATGAGTATAATAGTTTGGGGTTTTTTGCTTGATATTTATTAGGGTTTTTTCTTCCAAGTCCCGTTTTTCCATTTTCTTATGATTGTATAATCTTTGTTCTGCATTTTCTATCTTACTTTTTAGTTCTATAACTTTCCATGCATTTTTTTCTTTTGCAAGACCTTTTTTCCACTTTCTGATTTTCTGGAACAAGATCCTTCTGTCTCTTGGTATGCATGACTGATGTTTACTTTTCTTCTTCGGTATATATTTTTCCACTATTTTCTCTATTTTATATAATATCTCCGTATTTACCCTTATGTCATCACTTGCGAAAATGTTATCCCAATCTTTGTTTAATTCTTCATTTGATATTTCTTGGGGACCATTTTAGATTTTTTTACTGTAAAAGTTGCATTTTCCATATCCTTCCCACTTTTTCATTTCTTGCTTATCTCTGTTTTCACTTGCTTTGGAATGGACTGTTAATTCTATGACATTATGGTCTGAAATACTCGCATTATAAACTATTATTTCTTTAACATAATTCACCTCAGGTCTAAAGTATTTTCCTTTCTTGTTGGCAGGTGATTTATTTGTTGAATGTTGTATTCTAGTAGCATATCTATTAGCTTTTCGAATTGCCTCTTATCTTCTGCACTACTATTACTCTCTTTTTTATATGTATAAATACAACCACAATCTCCTATTCGTTCTTTCCAGTCTACGAAAGGAAAGTTAAAGTCTCCAGATAAGAGAATAGTCCAGTCCTTGTGATTTCTACATATATCATCCAATTTTTCTATTATTATGTCAAACTCTTTAGTATTTGGAGGTCTATATATTACTATGCTCATTAATTTTTCAGATTCAAATTCTACCGCTATTAGTTCACAGTCTGAGTTACTATATTTCTCATATATTTTTCCTTGTTTTTTGTCTTTCAAATATATTGTGGTTCCCCCTTGATTCCTTTTTTTTTCTATCTGATCTATAAGTTTGGAACCCTTTTATTTGATCATCATTCCCAGTCTCTTGGGAATACCAGGTTTCACTTATATTCATTATATCTATTTTCTTTTCAATTTGGGTTAGTTCTTCTAAGTACTCTATTTTTCTTTTTGAGTTACTAGTAACTAAACCCTGCGCATTCATCACTATGATGGTTTGCGTGTTTTCTCCTTCATTTAATATTGGTAGTAATAAGGATTTTCCCATGTCTCTTTCCTGTTCTGGTATGTTGTTCTTTTCTTCATTTCCAGTAATTCTGACATTAAAAAAGCCAACTTTTTCATAATATTTGATCTTCCTTCATCATAATTATTCATTTTGTGTCTGAATCTGCAATTTTTTCCGTATCTGCAATATCCTCTTGCATCATAAATACAGTTCTTATCTCTTGAGTTGTATCTTGGAGCTGATGGTTGGAAATATTTTGGTGACACACCATATTGCGTTGATGGCTTGGTTTTTTCTTTCACCTGATATTCTTTGTTCCTCTCTTTGTTTCTTTCTTATTTTGGATTTTATTATTTGAATGATTATTTATTTGATTTTGATTCATGGCTACAGGGTGCATACCTATATTTACATTTTTTGGCGAACTTACATCCTTTTCCTTCCTTTAGGTTTTTGCATATTTTTGGATGTAGATCTCTGCAATCATCCTCATAGCCGTCTAGGTATGCACATTTACCATATATTTCATAGTTGTGACATACCTTAGGATGTTTGTAGTAACATCTTTCTCCTAATCTGCAATTGCCTATTTTCAAAAGGTTGCAGACTTTGTCTTTCTTGTCTATTATTTCCTCTTTCCCATCATTGTTCAAATCTGGGTAGAGCCTCTTCGGGATTTTCTTTTGTGTTGTCATGTCGTAATTTATTTCTTCGTATGTATGCTGTTTGATTGCCTCATATGTAGTATCAATGAGTATCTCTGCATCCATACTTTTATCTTGTTCTTTGTTTTCCTTATTTTTTTCTGTCATTTCAGTTTTGTTTACTTCTCTTTGTTTTCCTCTTCTTCTTCTTGATTTAATAACATTGTCTATCCATGATAGACGTTGAGCAAAATATTCTGGTATCTTTTCTCATATCTTGCATTACCTCAGCACATTCTGGATGCGTCGGAATGTTGCATGCAGCACATTTTCTGATCAGGTTTTGTGGATTAACTATGCTGTACCACACCTTACACAGTTTGCATGCTTTTGGCATTCTTTTTCCTATTGCATCCATTAGGATATTTACAATGTTCACCTTATTCATTTTCGTTGTCGGAATATGTTGATTTATGTATATTTTCTTTATGAGTCTCTTGACCACTTGGATTCTATTTGGAACTTCTTCAATTATTTTCAAGATGTTTTCTGTTGATTTGTTCCAGTTTGAAGGATTATATCCTTCTAATATATCTATGAATGCTTTTGTATCTTTTTGGTTATGGCTGTTGTTGATCTCATAGATGAGAAATGCCAGCTCTCTTCCTGCTACCTCATCGTATTGCGAATCTGCTAAACACGCTAAATTTCGCCATTTCTTACCACAGTTGGAATTTAACGCCATCTTGATCCGATTTCCAGTATTTCACTTGATAAACTAACTTATTAGACGCTTTATCCTACTATTTTTCACACTAATCTTATCACCGACAGTTCACGAACACTTCTAGATACTTCTCAAATTCTAGACGTATGTTAAACGCGTGATATCTGTTGATTAATCGGACTGTGCGCGGGAACGTCTCACCAAGCAAAATGACCGAGGAAGCTACGAGAAAGATGACAAGCCCTCTAACCGCTGGACCACGCCATTCACACCAGTGTAACGCTTATAATATAGTCACATATTGAGAGAGAGAGAGAGAGAGAGAGAGAGAGAGAGAGAGGCTCTCATTATTCCACGAAAAAACTTGTTTCCAAATACTTCTTCATAGGTTCGTGGAATGAGAGAGAGAGAGAGAGAGAGAGAGAGAGAGAGAGAGAGAGAGAGAGAGAGCTTGATTTCCTAGAAAAATATTGGTCATTCTTGAGACAAGAAAAAAAACAAACCCTTCTCAGCCATTATTATCATTATTATTATTAATTACTATTATCATTTGGGGGACAGCCCTCCAATATACGTCAACGGTACTCCTCTCTCTCTCTCTATAGTACCACACCGGATGTTGACAACATATATATTACGCTAATTAAAACAGTTTTTTTTTTTACATCCCGTCCACTTTTGAAGAGCTCTCTCTCTCTCTCTCTTTATATAATATATATATATATATACATATATATATATATATATATATATATATATAATATACATACAATTATACAAAAATTAATACAGTCACATATCTACATGTAAAGATGACTTATTAACGAAATATATATACGAATATTTTATTAATATTTTAAATAAATATTCCATAACCAACTATTTAAAATATTCCTAATCCTATATTTCACATTTTACAGTTTAAAATGAACAAAGCAGAGTCATCCAGACTATAAATTACGTTAAAAAATCCATAAATTATATATATATATAATTATGTTAATTCCCATTAACAAAATCAAGTGATTTCAAACTTACCAAACGAAGCCTTCTGATCGCTTTCGAACGACGTTGTAGGCCCACGTAGGCCTATATACGTTCTTCAACCTTCATCATCATCTCGAGCACTTTCTGGCAGGTTGGGACACTTTATCTTTAATAGACTTCTTTTATTCTAATATATATAAATATATGTATTTATTTATTTTCCTTTTTTTCCAAACTGTTCGAACACGAGCGTCATTGGCTTAGGCCTAGCCGAGCGTTCTTATAACACGGTTCAGACAGCATGGTGGTCGACTCATTTTCATCTAAGGAATAATGCAAAATTAAATGACGCACTTCGTGGAAACTTAAGTAAGTTTTAGATATAAACGCGAGTTAACATCACTCTGGAAGCACTTTATACTACTTAGAATCCACCTTCCCTGGAAATTCCACTTCAAGGCGCATTCCACTTTTTTTTTTTTTAAGAAATATTTAAATATCTCACTTCTTTGACGTCAAATGCGTCTTTTTTAAAAATTTAAACACGTAATTTAATTTCCAGTTTTATAAATACGTAAAATACGATAAAATATGACGAAAATAAAAGATATAATGATAAATCAATACGAAAGTAAAAGATATATGTGGGAAAGACAGTTCTTCTGATTGAGCACGTGTCTAGTACTGACAAAAGATCTAAAATCTACATAAAATAAGTGTCTTATAGAGAGAGAGAGAGAGAGAGAGAGAGAGAGAGAGAGAGAGCTCTCCTTCGAAGGGGGCAGACGAGAGGAATATATATGATTAAAAGCTCCCCCACCCCACCCCCGACGAGTAACTTCAACCGCCATTACGTGCTGACTGACTGAACTGAACTGAGCTGCCTGGAGAGAGAGAGGTTCTCTCTTAAAAAAAGATGGGTGCGTTCGTTCGGGTTGCTATACGAACACCTGGGCATGCGCCCCTCCCTCCCCCCCCCTTTACATTCAACCCCCCCCCCCAACCCCGCCCTTATAATGGTCACCTACGCCCATTAACCACACTAAAAACAGGGGGACATCTAAGCCTATTAAGATGATAATACTGCATATGCGTAACTTAAACCAGGATGCCCGTAGGCCTATTCTGATTTAGTAGGCCTTATGCCAGCATGGACGCTTCTACATGGGCATTTAATGACCGCGAGGGTCGCATAGATGAATATCGAAGGCGTACATGCTCAAGACTAATCTCGTTTTGGCCTAAAATTCACGAAATCACTTCAATTTACGATTCGCGTATATAGGCCTAAACATTGTTGACGAGACAGATCGAGGTATATATGTTTATTTCAGCTGTTTTTAACAAACAAAAACAAGAAATAAAGACAATGGAAAAAAGGCAAGGAAAAAAAAAAACAAGGAATGAATGATTAGGGAATGAAAGAAACCAAATATATTGGATCTCTCGTACTGTCCCAGTCTTGCTTTAGACCGAACCTTTTAACAATGGCCACCCCCAGCCCAGTTATGATAACCTTACCAGGCAACACCTGGTTGAAGGTGTGTGTGTGTGTGTGTGTGTGTGTGTGTGTGTGTTTGCTGGGGGGTGATGCGGGGTTGGGGATGGGTCTCTCTCTCTCTCTCTCTCTCTCTCTGGCAGTGGTTCCAGTAACCCACTAGGCCTAGTTCAAAGTTAAACTCAATTTTCCCCCCGAAGACTAAACTAAAGTTGGTCAAAGTTCTTCATAAACCTTGCCAAAATTCTCTCTCTCTCTCTCTCTCCATTCACAGTATCAAGCATGCACAACATGTTACGGGGAGTGACCGCTTGAACGTGATGGGATTACTACGTGTGTGCGTAAGATCTGTGAGAGAGAGAGAGAGAGAGAGAGAGAGAGAGAGAGAGAGAGAAACTAGGATACTTGAGACAGACATATTTCTCTGAACTGACAGACACGATCATTTATGCACCTGTTGACCCGTAACCTGTGCCTTGTTTAATCTGCCCTGTGACCGATTTGACCTGCCCCTCTGACCTGTTTAACCTGTGAGACCTACTATATTTGACCTGTCCACCTATCTGGCCGTCAGGTCACTGTGGTGGGTCACATCTAGGCCTACCTACCTTCACATTTAGACCTATCTGCATTTCCCAGAATGGCAAAAAAAATACTTTCCAAGCTATAAGCTCTGAGAGAGAGAGAGAGAGAGAGAGAGAGAGAGAGAGAGAGAGAGTTCTCGAAGCTAATAAGAAAAAGCCAATTTAGCTTAGGCCTAGGTAGGCCTAAGGGTAAATGTAGTAAGTAGTAGTACTACTACAAACCCGTTCCACTTTCCTGAAAGGTATGCGGGTATATATGCTTAACCTTTCTCTATCTCCCTCCCCCCTAGCCCCATGCCCCCGTCTCTCTCTCTCTCTCTTAATGCGACCCCCAACAGGCTACTCACCACCTTCGAAAATGAGGCTGAGAGAGAGAGAGAGAGAGAGAGCATTTACAACCATCTCTTTCATCCGCCCTTCTTCCCAACCCCCTACTCCCCCGCCCCCAGCCCCGCACCCGCCCATCCCCAAGGGCAGCACGTATCACCTTGGTTCTTTAATCTTAAAACAGCCATTTTAAAATGCCTTCCATGGGCGGGACGCCCAATTTTCGTGTGGGTCCTGCGCCACAAAAGCAGTAGTGAAGACGCGCAGTACACACACACGCACTACTATATATATATATATATATATATATATATATATATATATATATATATATATATATATATATAACTTGCAACTTTAAAATTTAAAAAGTACTACTTCCCTCTCGTATTTTGAAATTTGCAAGATGATATAAGTGTTTTCTCTCATTTTGCAACTTTAAAAAGTACTAATCTCGTATTTTGCAACTTGCAAGATGACAAAAGGTGCTTTTATCTCGTTTTGCAACTTTAAAAAGTAGTAGGTACTTCCCTCTCCTCCTATTGTGCTACTTATAAAAGTTACTTCCCTCTCCTATTGTGCTACTTATAAAAAGTACTTCCCTCTCCTATTGTGCTACTTTTAAAAGTACTTCCTTCTCCTATTTAGCAACTTACTTTTAAAAAGTACTTCCCTCTCCTATTGTGCAACTTAAAAAAAAGTACTTCCCTCTCCCATTTTGCAACTTAAAAAAAGTAGTTACTTCCCTCTTTTTGCAACTTAAAAAAGTAAGGACTTCCCTCTCCTACTTTGCAACTTGCAAGATGAATAAAGTACTTCCCCTTCGTCCATTCTGCAACTTACGTAAGGTTGGAAACCACTTGTGATGGTGGTTGGAGCCCACTTGTCAAGTATTTATAAAATTGCCAATAAATAAAAGTTAATCAAACTGTTTTTTAAAAGTGCTTCCTGGTGGTGGTGATGATGATGATGTTGGAGTGAGTGAGATTGAGGGAGAGAGAGAGAATGAGGGAGAGAGAGAGAATGAGGGAGGTGTTGTGACCTACACCTGGGCATGATGCGAGAAGGGTGTCCCGTACGGAACGACGCTGCCTGACGTACGATCACAATATAACACGAGAGAAATATTCAATATAAGAAGATATAAATATAAAAAATCAATTCATAAAAATATATATCAACCCCCTTACCTGGAAATCAGGTTTATCTCTCTCTCTCTCTCTCTCTTTCTCTCCTTCTCCTCCTCCTACAACTATTATCAACCCTCTCTCTCTCTCTCTTTCTCTTTCTCTCTCCCTGTCTCTCTCACTCTTTCTCTCTCTAAATGGCGACTATATTTCCGCCCAGGACTTGGGCATGTGGCGTAAAGGGAGGGAGGGGGTTAACCCCCCTAAATGCCCCCCTCCTCCTCCCCCTTCAAGGGGGCTCCTCAAGTGCACCAGGGTATGAGACCCTGGGCACTTTCTTCTTCCTTTAAGCACCTGCAGAGGTATATATGTATGTTCTCGTACCACCCCCCCTTCTTTTTAAGGAAAGGGGGCGTGTCCCCCCCTCTCCCCCTTTTTTCTAGCAGGGATATATATATACACTGTATGCACACACGAACGGCGGGTAGGGGAGAGAGAGAGAGAGAGAGGGAGGGGTAGGTAGGCACAGAGAGAGAGAGGAAAAGAGAGAGAGAAAGAGGGTGGGAGGGAGAGAGAGCGCGGGACGCGTACGTCGGCACTCCACGACACCGTAACCACTACTGATTGACCGTGAGAGAGGCTCTCCATGATATACCAGTGGTCTACCCTCCTCCTCCCCTCATACCATCACTGCTACTACTACTACTACTACTGCTGCTGCTGCTGCTGCTCCTGCTGAATCCTACACTGCTACTCCTGGTATCCTACTTACTGCTGTCGATGGAGGACCACCAGCAGCAGCAGCTGTGCTTTTAAATAAAAAAAATAATTGGCGGGGAGTAATCCTCGTACTAATGGCGATCTCCTCCTCTTGAATTAAATAAGCCATTTATTGTTCTCTATTTACGTTATATAGCTTCGTTATACGGGAGATGTTTAACGAATATTTCCGTAGATTGGTTCGGCTTCGTTATAGACGTTTGTGTATTGATTAGCGTCTCTCTTTTGGTTAAGCTAATATAGTAGGTCTAGTCCTTCTTCTCGTAAGATATTTAGAGAAAACTTCATTAATCTTTCAACATAGATATATGTCTGATTCTTTTCGTAAGAAATTTAGCCATAAAACTTCATTAATCCGTCAACATAAACATAATATGTCTAGTTTTTCTCATAAGAAATTTAAGACATAAAACTTGATTAAAATGTCAACATAAACAGATAAGTTTTCCCGACAGACTTCCGTCAGATCTGACAGCTAAGATCCGTAGGCCTATTGATGTATCTATCTATAACACGTAGATCGAAGGTCTATTTTAACAGATCTCACTTTGGAAACTTTACATATATATATAATATATTATATATATATATATATTATATATATATATATATATATATAGATATATATATATATATATAATATATATATATATATATATACATATATGTGTGTGTGTGTGTGTGTGTGTGTGTGTCGGAGGCTTCTGCCTCTAAGCCTATAACATTGGAAGACATTTTTCCATAGACTTGTTGGAGAGAATGAAGTGTATAGGCTTAGGATTATGCAGATTTTTAAGGCTTCCTTCCTGAGCCTAGACTGTTGGAGAAAATGAAGTCTAAGTTTAAAAATATCTACAGAATGTTAAGGCTTTTTTCCTAGACCTAGACTGTGGGAGAAGATCTAGCCTAGGCTTAGGATTATGCAGATTTTTAAGACTTTTCCCGAGCCTAGACTGTTGGAGAATACCAAGTCTAGACTTCGGAATATGTAGATCTTGAAGGCTTTCTTCCTGAGCCTAGACTGTTGGAGAGAACCAAGTCTAGGCTTAGGATTATGCAGATCGTTAAGGCTTTCTCCCCAAGCTTAGACTGTTGGAGAAAACCAAAGTCTATGCTTCGGAATATATGGAGCTTTCAAAGACTTTCTTCCCGCAAACCCACAGTGGTCCAATTCGGTGATACGCGCTTGGGCCAGAACCTTCTCAATTACGTTCCCCGGTCTTAATTAGGCTAATCGGGCTTAATTGAATCCTATCCGCCATATTGGATAGGATGCCCCAATCGTGACGATTAGATGATTAGCCCTGAATTGGAGAGAGAGAGAGAGAGAGAGAGAGAGAGAGAGAGAGAGAGAGAGAGAGAGATTGGTTCCTGACGAATCTTATAAAGGATCCACAGTCATTGGTTCCTCTCTTGACCCTTGAAACCACGTGATAATAGGTGATGATATATAAATATATATAATTAATATATTTATATGAAGTAGGAAGTCTTAATATTGAAAAATATTAAGATTATAATATATCAGGACTATAACAGGCAATATCGCTGCTGGCCGTTTTTATAGGCTTACGTTTATCAGAGTTTGCTCCTATCTATCTATCTATCTATCAACCTATACATACATACATGTATATATATATATATATATATATATATATATATATATATATATATATATATAAAACTATCATCCTCTACAGGATTGAAACCACTAAAATGACGTCTTAAACAAAGACATTATTTAAGAAAAAAAAGGGAAAATACGTAAACGCATCCGTGGTAATTCCGAAGCTATATCCGTTTTCGTTACATAAAAAATAAGAAAATAATAAAATAAATTAAAAAAAGACAAACAACGAGCGTAAAATGTACCAATGACGACACGGCAGACAAAGAGAGTTATAATTATTGGAGCTTAGTCAGCCAGTGGCTTCTTTGTTTGTATGGGCGCGTTCGGCTCGTCTTTTTTTTATATTATATATTATTTTAGGTCAGGGCTTTTGTTTGTTGATGTTATTATTATTATTATATTATTATTATTATTATTATTATTATTATTATTATTATTATTCATTACTATATTGAGTCACTTTCAGTACGAAAACTGTTAAAAATACTACAACTTGGTGATTTTCGTAGGCCTATGGTCCATGGTCCTACCGGCTTTAGAAAACTAATAATAATAATAATAATAATAATAATAATAATAATAATAATAATAACACAGAAGAAGAAGAAGACACTGCCCATTCGAGCACGGACGAAAAATAATAAAATAATAAAAAATAAACATTCGAAAATCACATAAATACCAGGATTTTTTTCTTCTTCTTTTTAGAGACGCACCTCGTCATAAAAACAGATTCAACTCCGTCTCCCGGGCGCGAAATCATGACAGCGGAACGAATTGACAATAAGAGAGAGAGAGAGAGAGAGAGAGAGAGAGAGAGAGAGAGAGAGAGAGAGAGAGAGAGAGAGAGAGAGAGAGAGAGAGGTATGAATTCATCCCTCATCGAACGCGCGTGCGCGTGACGTCACCGATACAAACGGTCGCCATCCATAGCAGACCCCGTAATGTAGTCTTATACGTCCTTATAAGTCCGCTAATTCAATTTCCTACCCATCCCCCGTCCCCGCCCCCGTCTCTCAGGATATGTACAGTCACGTTACACGTACAAGGGACAATTTCCTCTCGATTCCTCCCAGAATTTTGGGTGTCAGGGCTATAAATAGACCCAAAAGGGACCGTCTAAAGATTGGAGTATTTCATACAATGTCTGGAATTTGCTGGGTTCAGTGGCTGACATTGTTGCTGTAATTTTATTTAGATAATTCGTGTTTATATTTCTGTTTTACTTTG
>NC_087222.1:33951220-33968122 GCF_015104395.2 Macrobrachium nipponense
GGCATGTTTGTTTAAGCCGTGTCTAGGTGACGCGCAAACTGCTTGTTAGATTTTTATGGCAGCCATTATCTACACCGTTCCCCCACCCCCCTTCTTTCATTATAAAAGTCGTGTATGTTCAGTTTTCATGTCTACGTGCACTCATGAGCGCGCAAATACGTTAAATACGTGCGCACGGCAACGTTTTCTGAAGTATCTTTACGATTCTTTGGCTGACGATAACAGGATGGTGATCCTTCGTTATGGGAACAGGCTTATTCGGACCTTGGCTGATTCGGACCATGCGCTGGCTCATTCGGAAACTTTATCCAGCTTATTCGGACCTTGGCTGATTCGGACCATGTATACTGGCTCATTCGGAGCTTTATCCAGAGCTTATTCGGACCTTGGCTGATTCGACCATGCACTGGCTCCTTCGGACTTTATCCAGGCTTATTCGTACCGGAGTCCAACGTAATATAGGGTCTGCTCACGAGGCGGTACTAAAACCTATCCCACACCCCTTGTGAAACGTCATCATTTTACAAAGGCCGAATCTTTATGAAACTATATTTACGATAACATTTTCATAAAACTATTTTTGCGATGGCGTTTTTTATATCAATTTTCCTCTCATTGCATGTTGCCGTATACTACGTTAAAGTACAAAGAATGCTCTTTCAAATGATATATGGCACATTACAATTACGATTACTTTCAAACCCACAAGCGCGCACAGAAAAAATTATGTAAGCACACAAAAATGTGCAATTACTTCATCCGTCAACCTACATACATTCACGTTTCGTAGCGTATCTGACTAAGGGATGATGATAGAAAGAAACTGAAAAATGGATTAGAAAGCTGATAAAATTTACTATATAATGCATAAATAAAATTGATAGGTGTTCTTAGAAATTTTCGAGGAATTCTAAAGTCAAAGACGGATCAAAATTTTTAACTTTTATGTAAATATTTACCACATTTTTCTTACTTAATTTTTCATCTTATTACATATTGCCATATACCATGTAAAAGTACAAAGAATACCTTTCAATTGGCATATGACACATTACAATTACAATTATTTTCAAACCCATAATCGCGCACAGAAAAAATTATCTACACACTCAAAAATTATTTTAAAAAATTAAGCGTTCGTGGGAGATCTGAAATCTAGCCCCGCCCCTTGTGAAACGTCATCAGATACATCCAGCCAGACTGACGAATACCTTTATGTACTTTTTCCGAAAATATTATAATCGTTTGAGGCATGCATAATTAATACCTTTATGTATACATTTTGTGTTATATGTAAACGTATGTGTTCGGAAGTATACTTATGTGATATGAAGTGCTAATGAGAAATTTGCTGGAAATGTGTTCACTATATCATTTTCTTCATCATTTATTCCTTTGATACCTTATAATATCTTATATGAAGTAATTTTTATACTTGTGATATTGTTTTCTTTTATGTGGTCAAGTTGAGCAAATACAACTGCCATTTCTTACACTGCCTGTATCCACATTTTGTTTGTATTTATTGCATAAGAATAAGTATTCATAATAAGATTTGGAAAACATAATCAATCTATCTTTCTAGCCTTTAGCATAAAAAAAAGTTGCTTTTCAAAGTGAGGTATGAACACAGTGACAGAACTAAATACATTTCTTAAGAATTATTTAAAATCTTGATAATATTACTACCTGAGAGAGAGAGAGAGAGAGAGAGAGAGAGAGAGAGAGAGAGAGAGAGAGAGAGAGAGTGAGAATTGTCATGTTATAAAACATGGACTTGAAGAGAATACAGCAAACCAGTATATAGGTAAGTAAATAAATAAGTAAAGAATAAACATATAAGAAAGCTGGAGTAGCTATGTGTGTTCAAACTGGTATATTTTATGTGCAATAAAACAAAGCTTGGTGACTAAATGAGAGAATGGGTATTAAAAAAAATAAAACATGTGACCTCTCTACAGATTTGATCAAGATTTTATGAAAAACACCATGCGATATGGATTAAATGTATAAAAACTAAGGGTTCTTTAAGTAATTCAATGGAGAAGCACGGGAAGTGTTACTCTTGTGACGTCACAGTATTAGCTCCGCCCCCCACTGCCGAGTTGAGCAGACCCTATATACTTTGACTCTGACTCGGACCTTCATATAATTGGCCGATTCGGACCTAATATGCAGTGGCGGCTCCTGGCTATCATTCATAGCAGTGCTGTTACATAATTTTTTTTTTTTCAATTCCTTGATATTAACTGCACAAACACACATATAGTACATACAAACAATGCCAAAAACTTAATTTCTTCAAGTTCTGTTTTTCTTGGGCTATGAATGATTACTAATGGATGATTACCCTAATCAAATCTGAAACTGTAAACAAAACTGAAAAAGTATTAAAATACTAAAATCAAAAGCAGTAACTTTCGGCAGCGGAGAGGTTACATAAAAATATCAATTTTATGTAAACTAAGCGTAGCAAAATAAAAATCATTAAACCATTAAAAAGAATCAAAACTCGAAAAAAAACATAAGATAGTGCAAAACTGAGCATGACTGTAAAACCAAATAACATAGGCCTACATAAAACAAAAGGACTAAAGAACACCCACCTAAAAAACAGACGCATGCATGCACATTCTCTCTCTCTCTCTCTCAGGAAGGCAGCAGAATCGCTGTCGAAAGCTATTTTGAATTTTGGTATCATTGAGATTATTGGGGTTATCATTTTTTTTCCCATTTATTGCAACTCACTACCGAGTTGATTATTCTGCATTACATTACATATTAGTATCGTCACTGATTTGATCACTATCACTAATACTACATATTGATTAGGCTATCGACGAATTTCAAATCACACCTTCACTCTCACCCTTATATTATCACTCTACTAGCAAAATAAGAACTGCTGGAAGTTTTTTTTATACAAAAAACAAGAGAATGGTAATCATTTTTAAAGGATTATTGATAATCTATACTTAATTTCTCATATACATTTATATATTCATAATTTTGTGCATCTATATTATGAAATCTATAGAGGGCGCTGAAGTTCCACAATGCCAGCTGACGAGCCGCCACTAATATATGTAACATATGTGACATTGTTTTATAATATTGTTTCAATGTTTGTAATGCATAATCATTCCGAAGTCTATTCTGGTAATATATCGGGGAAGCAATGGAAATCCACTCCTATCACGTTTCTAGGACCATTTATATCGTACAGTTACATATTGCTCTAATTTTTAAAATAGTTCATGTAAAAATTAGGGTAAAAATAAAGCCCAAATTCTCTCAAATTCACCCAAAACAGCCTCTTTATTTACACTGGCACATAGTATATATATGTGCACATTTCGGTGTTTCTACAGAAGTAGTCCGCACGGACTGCAAGGAACGTAACCGCGGATACAACATCCACTAGTAGTTCCTTGACTGGCTTTCTCTGATGTCTCTTTAATTTGCCCTCTTTGACAACCTTAATTCACCTGATTCGGTATCTCCTTTGCCTCTTAGTGTATTAAAGATATAAGTGAATAAGATGCGAGGTTACTTTTTTGGCTTTTTAATCAGCTTATGATCCCACCCCTCCACATGGTTGTTTGACCTCATACTGCGCCCAAACACTGACCACTGCTCCATTTCACACACCTGACTCTGCAACCACGTTAGGTCAACATAATCTATAAACTCTCTAACTGAAAGTTCATCATAGGTTTCCCTAATATCATTGCTATAATATAAAATTATTTGTATGGGTCCAAATCGCCCAAAACAAAGGTCCGAATCAGCCAAGACCAAGATCCGAATCTGATCCGAATCAGCCAAGGTCTGAATAAGCCTGCATCCGTTTGCTATACACTAAACCATCTTTATATTATTTTTTAATTATTATTTCCCGTTGCAAATCGGGCCGTCGTGTATTATCAAAATTGTAACTTTCATATCTGATGATATATTTTCCAGGTAGCTACAAAAAGAATATATTGTATATAATAAAATAAATTTTAAAAAAAAATTCCAGATCGTTCAGACATGAAAATCCAGTAGTTTCTCATTTTTATTTTGTTAAAAAAATGAATTTTACGTCATATTCCATATACAATATACATATTTGGGACTCACTTTGGCGTCGCCGCTCCTGTGTTCATTGAATGAGGGTGACAATGCGAATATTCCTTCAAAATGACCCGAGAAGACTACTTGAATCTCGTAGGTTTAATGGCCGCCATGTGAGATCGCTCCGTCAACTTGCAACATTCGCTTCTTTTTCCTCATTAAAAAAAACGTTGAATCGCCATCTTCTTGCATGATCTTAATCCTTATTTAATGTACTTCTTGAAAATGTGATTTGAGTTGCTTTTCTTTCGTTGTAATTCTCGATGATCGGCGATATATGCGAAGGAACTTTATGAGAAATTAGGTAGGTGGAAGAGAGTTGGTTCGCTATCGAAGGGTTCGCGGGTTTTGTGACGTCATATTCGGGGCTGAGACGCTTTCAGCATATAATAATAAACAAACAAACAAATAAATAAATAAATAAATAAATAAATAAATAAATAAATAAATAAATAAATAAATAAATAAATAAATAAATAAATAATCAATCGATGAATAAAATACGTTAAAGATAAATTTCTCACATCATCATAAAAGCAATCGTGTGGTTATGTGGGCAATATATTACATATTATGCATTATCCATCTGGTTGCATTTGCAAACTGGGCTACATATGTAGAATAAGATAAAGGAAAAATAAGGTGTATTCTTCAATAAATTCTTCATTACACTTGCAAAAAAAGTATATAGAAGTTTATAGGATGACAGTGCTCTACCTCATAAGCACAAGCAGACCTATATAGACCTATGTTTTCCTCTATAAACTCCTATATAAGGAAGCGATAGAAGGGAGAGCTTTGCCTTAATTGTATATCAAATAGATGTAATCTATTGTTTGCCTATAGCCT
Source organism: Macrobrachium nipponense (assembly GCF_015104395.2). Classification (NCBI taxonomy): domain Eukaryota; kingdom Metazoa; phylum Arthropoda; class Malacostraca; order Decapoda; family Palaemonidae; genus Macrobrachium; species Macrobrachium nipponense. The sequence continues at coordinate 33,956,189 of NC_087222.1, forward strand.
ATATAAGCCATCTATAGGATACAGGTATATGTACATAGGCTTATAGGCTTAACCGCATATTGCCGTCTGGTGCGCTCTGTATTTCTGAGATAAATCTCCTTAATTTTACCTCAATAGGATCACGTACCATGACCTGACCTGCCCTGGTGGGGTAGGGGTTGGGGCGTCTCTCCCATTGGATCAGCCCCGAAAAATAGTAGCGATTATATAAACTAAAACGTCCCGAATATAGAGTAGTTTTCTATAGATCTACATTATAGAAAACGGAAATCTTTTTAATGGTAGACATCAGTATATTGGATTCTCCCTTATTCTAGGTCACTGGTTCCGTGTAAGTTTAATTAAACTGTCGTTTAGCCCGATAGTCACGTGAACTGTAGGGTTGTTGCGTCTAATTGTTTAATATGGACTGAACTGGTGAACTGACGTAATTAATATGAAATATAAGTTGAAGTTGTTGATAAATGATGAAAAAAACTTCTCTCACGTTTCCAACATTTTTATTTCCAAAGTCTTTTTTATTTGAAAAATCACATAGAAACTATCACATCACGACGATGAATCCGTATGGAAAAGTGCGTAAAGGTATACAGTTTAAGTTACAGCTATACAATTTTGAACGGATATACAGTTCCCGTTCTTTTGTAATAAAAGAAAAAAATCAAAGTCTTTCCATAGCTGGAGAGGAATTCTGGTGTATAACCAAGATGGCGGATATTATAATCACAACTCAAAGATGGATTCTCATATAAACATTAAATAAACGTGTTAAAAAGGTGAATTACAAATCAAATTAACAGGGTAAATGTGACATATAAAATGGAGAATATTTGTATATACACATATACATAATCACAGATAATTATACACGTAAGACTCACATGAAATACGTACATTATATGGCCAGTTTTCTTTGTGTGTGTGAGCACATACACACATACACGCACATACAAACGGGACAGAGTCAACAATGGTAGTCCTACACTGAGATATGCATTCTTAAATTGTCTTATTTTCTTATCTTACAAAATTCATTATGCATTCTTAAACTGTCTTTCTTCTCTCTTTTTTTTTTACAAAGTTCAGCTCTGCTATCTGCAGACGAGACAAAAATGGTGTAAAAACATGGTAGCGCAACGCTTCAAAATCCACCTCCTCAAACGGCGCTCTCTCTTTTATGCTTCCAAGGCCACTCGGCTGGCGCTGACTTCAGCAACTGCTGAGTCGACTGAGCATCTACGGCCTCCGTGGATCGCTGCTCCCTCCTGCGGCTGAGCGACGCCGTCTGGTAGCCCCCCGGCCTGTTCTGGGGCATCCCGGATTGCGAGGAGAACGCTCCGGAGGAAGCTCCGGGAATCCGGGAGACGTCCTCTGCGGACTTCCCGAAGGACTGTGCGGAAGCCGGCAGCTGCTGCTGGCCGGACGCCAAGCCTCCGCATTGAGCAAACAATTTCGCAGAGCCCTTCCTGGGCAGGGTCTGGACTCCAGTAACACCCTGCTTCCAGGCCCCGTCTTCGTAGGGCCTGTGGACGCCGCAGCAGCAGTGGGACGAGTTTGAGCTGCCGGTGGCAGCAGGTTTCGGTAAGGACCCCTGATGAGCTGGGAGTATGTGTGGGAAGCTTTGTCCAGGGCCTCGCCCACCACAAGGGCACGCCTCCTTTCGCTCCCCGTTGGGTGCTACAGAAGACCTCTTAGGGTCGTTTAGCTCGATGGTTGAGGCGAAGTGGAGGAGGTTAGCCTCATACCTCTGGAGAGCTGGTGACCTGGTGGGTGTTCTCTTTACCTGCAGGGAAAAGAGTAAGGTGATGATGAAGGTACAGACACAACCCTACTTACGAGAGAGCTACATTTCAGACGGCTCTTTGTATGTTGATTGTAAGTTGGTTACTGTACTCTTCATGCTTATTTAAGTGCAGTATGGTATATTATCAATACAGTACTGTAAATTTTTTCATCCTAGAGCACAACACACTGTACTGTATATACAGGATAGGTACGCAAAACAAAATTAAAACTTATGGGTGAGAAAGGGGAGCACTCTCAACACAATTTTAATTTGGGTGTCTATATGGCTCAACTGAACTTGAAATTCGCACAAATTCTTGTCAGTTCAAAGATGAAAGTAGTCCCACATACGCTCCGCGGGACTTACCTGTTGGAGGTTGTCGGAATCGATGAAATAAGGCACTTCGGAGACCATTTTCCCTGGTTTATGTAGGTTGCCAGAGGCCTCCGGATAACTGTAGGAATGTTCTTGGTTCACGACCTGCTTGTATTGCGCCCCACCTTCCTTTCGTGCAAGAGACAGAGAAGGGACATTGCGTTTGACAACATTTCTCGCTGTAGGTATTTTCAGACATTCAACGAAAGAATATTCTGGTTATTTCAGTTCTTATCAATCTATCTTGGTCTCCCTCTTTGTTCTCTCTCCCAGCAGTTCCACATTCACTCCCAATCACAAAACTGAACTATACTCCGTTTTCTTCCATCTGTCCATCCGCCAGTGGTGGTCGCACATGGTAACACTGCGTCCTGGGCTTTAAATAGTTACGCTATGTCTAAGTTTTATGTAAATAAAAAGATATTTGGGTGTACATTTGCAACTGAAAAGTGTTTTAATAATTTACTGTATGCGAATTACACCATTAATATTCGAAATAGGATATTATTATTGTTGAGTGCAAGCTGAATGTAACTCTAAAGCCCGGGACTCAGTCTTACCATACGCAAACACCACAGGCAGGTGGACAGATGGAAATAAACAGAGTATAGCTAGTCTTAAGTTCTCGCTCATTCTAACTTTTGTGCTCCAAGAATAATTTACAGACTAATATCTCAACACATGCCCCTTTCTCATCAGCATTAAGCAGAGTTGTCCTAGCTATCCTGTTTAATTCAGTGACCCTTATCCACTCTCACATCATTGTGGTAACACTGCTACCTTCTCCCCTTCGCTTGATCTCACTATCCTACCCTACCGTCACCTATTTCTCCCAGTCTAAAATAACGCAACAAATCGGCCGCTACCATGTTTCCCCCCATCATATATCCTGATTTCTACTTGGCCCCATGCTCTCTTACTCTTCCTCATTGGAAAAAGGCTCTTTCAAACTATCGCTATTTGATGCACCTTATGGCAAACACAAACTGCAACCATAGCACCTATAATTTTTTATAAAGCCAATGCGCTGACATACATCGAGACCTAATTAAAAAAGATGGCCGTTGAAATTTACCCACCGAAGACGTGGCCGATGTCACCCTGGCGTTTGAGGCTGAATATCTTTTCTCGCTATCCATTGTCAAATAAGGTGGCGAGGAGATGGTGGATATATCTCCGGTCTGCCCCCTCCAGGGTGGAGCTGCTGTAGACCGAATGATGCTATGACTATTTTTGAATAAAGATGCTACCATGTCATAAAATTTAGGAAGTGACATTATTAGGGCTAATATTCATTGTTCGCTCTTACACGAAACCTACTACTTACACTCAGGCTATGCTGTTCATTTTGAAACTGAGATATTTATCATCATGATAAGATGAAGATGCAGACATCTCCTGACCTTAAAGTACCGGAATTTTTTAGCTGTAACGGTAAGTAAATAATGATATTAAGCCCTAATCTGACAACGCTCATGACAACAAAAGAACAACGAATAGGAATCATACCACAGTATTGGTATTAATAGAAAGGATTATCCTATGAAACAGCTCCCTCAAGAAGCTCCCTTTATACAATAAATTTTATTTCTAGACAGATCTGTGATGGAAAGACATTAGCGGTAGTGGTATTAGTAGCAGTAGTAGTAGTAGTAGGTGGAGGATAGAGATGCTTTTCCTTTGCAACAGCTCTCAATACTCAAAAAACAAAAACAGACTCACGGTCGCCTATCAGAACAACGTCTGGATTGGAACCCTCCGGAATGGTGACGATGTCGGACAGGGCGGCGAAATCCGATGACGCCGTGGGATCCCTGCTGTGGCTGGAGTGGGTGTTGGCGTCCACTTCGCTCCCGCTGTCGCAGCCAATGACGTTCCTGCTGCCCTCGTCGGGGGGGACGGCGCTGCGGCGGACCTTCAGCCAAACCAGGACGATGGAAGCTATGACGACCGGGACGAACACCACCACTGCCCCGATGAGCACTGCCAAAGGTATGCTCGGGCCTCGGTCTCTGTCGCGCGTTGGCTCTGCTTAAAAATGTATGGCAGACGTTATGTGTAAATCATACGCGCATGTATACAGACATAATGGACTATAGGCATATGTATATATGCACACGAATATCACAAACTGCAGATTTGGCTGATGACGTAATCTTCCAGTTGACCGACCTGCACTGGTTTCCTCGAGGCTCTCCATCACTTTCAGGGTGTAGGCGTTCAGTTCCATCATTCTGGAGGCGCCTTTTTCGTTAAGGGCAGCCAGAGCAATCCTGTAGGACGTCGCGGGTGTCAGGCCTCGGACGCTGAAGGAGGGGAAGGAGTGGGTCACCTCCTCAACGGGCACCGTCGAGCCCACTTTGTATACCTGAGGGGAGGACGGGAAAGGGTATGTCAGTACCAAGGAATCATTGTTTCCCTGTATCAGGAAAAAAGTAGACTTTCAGTATTTTTGGGTTTAATCGTCACCTAGTACGCCAGGAATGTGCATGTTAGGATTTTGAGTAAATAAAACAGATAGCAGATGGGCTAATATTGCAAGAGCCTCGCTCACCTGAAGCATGAATGTCTGCTGGAGGCCTCCGTCATCGCCCGGCAGACAGTTGACCTGCAGGGAGCTGATCGTGACGTCGAATACGCGGCAGTTGTGGGGAGGATCCGGCTTCCCTTTGGAGGAAAATCAGCGGGAGTATAACGATCATCTTGTTATCAGATATTTGCCTCTTAAAGTAGGTGGGCAAGAGTTGGATCAACGTAGATTTGAAGAAAACAGTCAGTTATGTGCTCATGTCAGTCATAAGTGCAGGTATTTGAGATTCTTCGTGAGAAACGGTGTTAAGGACACACATGCAACCAGAGACAGACGAACTCTTACCTGCGGCTACTATCTGAAAGACGCACGGATGCTGTTGCACACCTATGGAGTTGTTAGCCCAGCACAGAAGCGTCCCGTAGTCGAGCTCATTCATAGGAGTGTAATTCACACGGGATTCGGTGCCTACGACGCCAAACCTTGGGATATATGAAGCAGACAAGATTCAAGATGAGGTTTCTAGTCCTGTGTCCTTTTTAGACATGCCTGCTATGGCAATTCACTCTTGACTAACTACCAGAAACTCCAATTCTCTGCTCAGATCAATGATCAGTTATAGCAACGATAAAATCCACAGTCACAACGGCAACACAATAGTAACGATAACACCCGAGAAAGCAGACCTGCCCTGCGGAACATCTATCGCCTCAGCGGTGTTGTTGAATGTCCACCTGAAGCTGACTTCCTTGGGGTTGGCATCGACCTTGCAGGAGATCTCAGCGTTTTCTTCCTTGCCCACCGAGTGCTGCTGCTGCCTCCGCTCCGTGGCGCAGACGGGCGTGTCTACGGGTGAAGAAGGTCGGGAGAATTGTCAGAGAGCTTCTCGGGGGCAGTGCATAATTGGCCCTGAGGGTTGGGACTTAAAATTTACAATTATTCACTACTAATTATGAAAACTCATATAACATCACAGAAAACACACATCTTATCTACACAGTCCTCACATTTGACATCAAGGTGCAGGGGCCGAGAGACAGAGGTGCCTCTTACGTTGGTGGCATGACACGTGTAGTTGCCCCCACGTGCTCTGGTGACTCCCTGGACCACGAGTGACACGTTGGACAGGATCAGTCCGGGTCCAGGTTTGAGCGCCGCCCCCTTCAGAGAATAACAAGGATATATTCACTTCAGCTCGTGACAAAATACAGGTATCAGAGAGGCGAAGCAATCAACACACATAGAAGCAATGATTCAAACTAAAAATACCGACAATCAAAATCTTACGTCGTGCTTCCAGACGACGTTGATGGCTGGAGGCTTCGAAGCGACGGAGCATTCGAAATAGATGTCGTCCCCTTCCTTGATCTTTTCCGGGTCGATGGACCTCCCTAAGTGGACGTTGACTACGGGCATGTCTGTCGGGGATGGGGGGGAAGGAATGAGACACTGATGATGTTCCCTGTCTGATTGTCTCTCTCAGTGTGTTTTTTTAGTACGAGACTGACACAGGAAGAGAAAAACACAACTGTTTTTCCCCATTATGTTCTTTTCTTTAACGGGAGAGAAGCTTGCAGTACACTACTTGAGCGACATAGGAACCCAGTGAACAAAACAGCATTGAGCATCATCGCAAAAGCAAAACAAATCTCAAAGGATGACGGAAACAAGAGAAAAACAATACTCACAATTCACGGCAAGGATCGTGGAATCCTGCACCGCCTGATCTGGGAGCATTTCGTTGGTGGCCTGACATATGAGCATCGCCCCATCGTCTACAGCCTTCGGGTAGAAGTCCAGAATGGAGAGCGTCACGTTCTGCTCATTGTCCAGGTGCTGTCCTCAGAGAAAATTGTAAGAAGAAGGTTTGTTATGGTTTGACTGAATCCTGGTTATTGAAAGTCTCATTTGTGGACTGAGTGAACAGAATTGTTTGAATTGGGTGAAAAGGATTATTTGAGATAGCAGAGTTTATTTCTGTCTGAAATGAAAATGGACTGATTGAATATTTACTTCTACATTAAGGAAGGAAAGATAATTCCTTGCCTGAGGTGGAATTCATGTGCGGAATCTTTGATTTAATTTTTGCTGTGATCAAAATCAAAGAGACCATTTCCACACCAAAAGGAAGTAGCTACCTTTCTGGGTTGAATGAGAAAATATTTTATTTGTTTTGAGTGGTCAGTCACTCCAGTCATCTTCAGAGAGATGAGAAAGGTAAATGTTTTCTTAGAAATGACAAGAAGTTTATTTCAGGATTGGTTAACCAAAAATCTGTTTCATAAGTGCAAGACCAACAATCCTGTTCATCACTTGACATTACTTTCTGTACAGATAATTATCTCAGAAATTAGCAACCACAATGCTAAAAAATCAAACAAAAAAGGCCTCAGTAATGTTACTCTTGATGTGCTTCATCCAAGAATTGTTATGCTTCAAGAATAGAGGACAATCAGCGTAAAATCTGGTAAATAAAACCAATCCCTGAGATGCCGAGACCATCTTGAGATTGAGCAAGCCACTAAGAGGAAACTTTCAACTAATCTTGTCCCCTTCACAGAGCAGGTGGAAACATGTAGTATGTTCTGTATGGTAAGTATCAAAGTTGGCGACGGAAGAACTTTAATAAACAGCTATATTTTCTTGGGAACATAAGCGAATTTACAGAAAATACCATAAAGAATAATGCTGGAGGAGAAATCCGACACAATATGAAACGAACGAAACTTCCTAGGTCAAGAAGTATGTAGGCTAACCAACTCGTACCTTAGTTTCCGTAGGGTGGAACATTTGGGACCCGAGCCACCACAGGACGACGGGAGGTGGCCGTGACCCCCAGATTTGGCACTCCGCTTTCGCTTCCTCCCCTGCCCATAGGGTGCCAAGGTTCTTGACTCTCACGCCCATGATACGCACTGAAGAGAAAATATAGAAGTATTTAGCCAAAGTAATTGGTATTTCTAACTCTCTCGAGTGATTGCTGGAGGATGCTGTGCTCAGAATTCGAAGCTGGATTATATTATGAACTTGTTCTTGTTTATTTTTAAAATATCTCATCAGACACAATTCAACTTCCATACTTCCATACCAAAAAGGAATATTGCAAGAGGACCAAAAGGACACTATTTAGCAAGCGACAAAGCTATACTTTACGTTTCAGAGTGACGGAAACCGACTTGGCCGCCGGTCGCGTTTTGTTGGTGTTGGACACGATGCAAGTCAGGTTACGGCCGAGGTCGTCTCGCGTCAGGGGGTCGAAGGCCAGCTCGTTCTCCACCGTCCCTCTGTCGTTGCGGAAGAAATACGAGTCGTCCAGCATCTGGCTGCCTTCGTACCAGAGGATGGAGGGAGGCGGCCAACCTGAGGGTGACGTAAACAAGAGATGTAGCACTTTGGGAAACAGACTGACCTGAGGAAATGTGAAGTTTTAAGCAGATATTCTACAAAAAACACAGAGATGATTTTTACTAAGGGAAAGTGAGTCTATTTTAAGAATTATGAATCTTCCTTTCCCTTTCATTGTCTATTCACAATTTCCCTATATAGCAGCCAGGCGACTGAGGTGCTTAGTATGTACGCCGGTTTTGACGCTCTAAAATATTTTATTGCACGTATGTAGAAGATCCATCAGAAAGTAGTATCTCCATACCGAATGAATTTAAGATAACATCACATTCTTTCCTAGGCAAAAGGGGTCACTATCGATCTATTATTATTTGTTACACTTGATGCTTTTAAGCTGAATATTTAATCAACAACATGATCAAAAGATGGATTAGTACTTTCCAAAACGCACGTCGCAAAAGACAAATTGAAAGCCAACTGATATTCTTTTCTTTTCCTTCTCCTACTGAACACTGAGAGAGACAGAGACAGAGACTCGCTCATTTCTCAGGGATAAGACAGACACAAAAGGAGGACTCACCATCATCGTTACTGCAGACGAGGGTCGGTCGAGACAATTCCTGGAAGGGCCCTACTTCGTTTCCACTCGCCTGGATGAGAGTCAAGTTCTCAGCTCGCCAGCTGATCCTCACCTCCGTCGGTGGAACTGAAACAATGGAGAATAATTAAGAAGTGGTCCTTGATACCAGAAGTCTTTTTTTTTTTCTTTTAGGGGGGGGGGAAATGGGAGATTCTAGGTTGTTATGAAAAGCCTTCCAGTTATAAATGTCTTAAACTGCTCATAAGAAATTCAATAAACACCAAAATATGGCTTGGTCCATGGACTAGAATCCATTCTGGAAAAACAGGCTTAGACTGAACGACGAGAATCTGAGACGGTTAAATATGGTTCCATGTCATGGCTGATGTCTTTAGTTACCAATGAACTTCAATTAGACTTGTTAATGAAAATCAAACTTTTAGCAAAGCTGGGGTGAGAGTTGGTTCCTGTAGATTTTAGGACATAGAAGGAAGAGTGGGAAGATAAATAGGCCTAAACAATATCCCAAATCACACAGAATGAATGAGTAACCAATCACCAGATCGGAAAAGAGGTGCATCTTAGGTTTGCTGTGTCAGCAATCAGAGAGAAGACAACAGCGCACAGTTCCCGCTTTCAAAATTAGTGTAACTTAAGGAAGTTTTCAGTCCTCCTGATCTGGTATGGCATAGAATAACTGCAGCGTTAATATTTTTCCAGTGGGTAATGGGTATCTTAAAGGAAGAATTACGTGAATATCAAGGAAATCAGCAAAGCTACTTCATCTGCAGGTTCCGTCAGGTACAATATCCTAAAAGTTAACACAGCTTATGTCATTTTAGGCAGTTATCGGTCAGGTGAAGCCCTGCATGCAAAAATGCTGGTTAATGCATAAGGTCAGAAAATGGTAAGACGCTTGATTCAGATGCACTGTGGTATACATAGATAGGCTCATGGTATCTCTTCATTCCATCAGGAGACAGATTCCGAAGAGCAGTATAGTTTTCCTTTCTATAATGAGAGAAGTTGTTTTATGTTGAGCCATATTCTTGATAGAAAAGACTGCAAAAGTGCAATAAATACAGATAATATACCAAGAGCTAAAGCACTAATGTGATCAACCCATATTAGTTGGAGTATATAACATTGACAATGTAATGGACAAGGGCTTTGGTCCACTGATGCTACAAACTCCATACCAGATATGTATCACAAGACCAGATAAGCTGGGAATACTTTTGAATTTATCTGGGAAGACTGTGATAAAAAAAGATCACTAGTGTAAACTAGGTATAGTTGTCATCTGGAATCTTGATATGGTGGTCTCTAAATAAGCAGCAGAGCTGGAAGTCTGGGCTATTGAAGCGACATCACTCTATGAGTATGTTACCATGTTACGCAGGCTGTAGGCCTTATCAGCGTCAGTGCTATATTGGCCACAAACCCTAAATTCGCTATGAGAACAATGGCCATTTATGAGAATTTTCAATGCAATGGTACCCAGGAATGAATAGAGTTTTCTATGCTGTAGACGACTCACCATAAACCGTCAAGTTGACCCTGTAATTCAGGGTGGGCGAATGCAAGAAGTCGACCCGGCATCTGTAGATCCCGCTGTCCTCGGCGTCCGCGTCTTCGATGATCAGGGCAGCCGGGGACCTGTCCGTCCTGAAGTTGGTCTTCCGGGACAGGGTGGAGTTAGCGTCTGGCTTCGTTTCCCTCGGGCGTCCCCTCAGGAGTTCACGGTAGTCGTAGCTTTGGGAGACGGGTGTGGACAGACACATTACGCGGGATTAGTCTCACGTCGTGTTTTTAGGAGCATGCACAAGCACACAGACACTAAATTCAGAAGTGGACCCATCCATCTTTAGAAGAATTGGTCCTAAATAAATTTTTCAAGGGAAAAAATCTAACAGATATATAATCTCTGTTGTCATATTTGAGGGTTAATTAGAACTAGGCCTAAGGATGCCTGTCATACATTTTTCCTAATGCAATTTTACATTTTCGGGATAAATATGATAAGCTTATTAAATTTCAATGTGGACAAGGACAGTTTAATTGTTCCTGTGAGTTAATGCTCTTATCTCTTGCTTTTAACCTAAACCTTCGTTGGGTAGGCTCACTTTATGGATACCAGTCTTGATAATCACTAGACCTAAATCATAGAAAAGTAATTTATTACTTAAGGATGTGAAGCTGTTTGAGAATTTAATAATAATAATAATAATAATCATAGCAGAGAAATGGAGTTATTGAGACTGGCAGCGGTGAGCCGTTACATATCCTATCGACGTACCCTAAGGAAACCTAATTAGTGTGTAATCCCCACTCATCCTAAAGTTCTACTAATACATCTTTCCGCCCTTTTCTCTCCTCATCATCCTAAAGGATACTACCTGTACAGGGGCGTGTGCAGTCCTTCCTTGATCCAGAGGATGATCTGCACGGTGTCACCGGGACTCGGCGATCTGAGATCGCACGGAAGGGCGGCCTCCTCCCCCTCCACGACGCTGACGCTCGACACTTCGACTGAAGAAGAAGAAGGATTTTTTTTTGTTTTAATCAATTTATTGGGAAGAAGATAAAGGAGGGCGTCAATAAATACATAAATAGATATATAAATAAACAGATAAATAAACGAATGAATCAATTAATAAAAGAACGGTATACGCCATGCTCTGCAAACAAGAATTGATCGATATTCAAAATTTTGGACGGACGTTTCGTGGGCAACGCAGACGAACCTTCGCAACGGAACGGCTCTTTTTCCAACTTCTGGGACGCTAAAAGCCACGGAATAATCTCCTTCAGTGTAATTATCGAATACCCAAGGCCATTTTTCTGATATAATTAACGAATATTTAACTGTAAAGCGCTAAGTTCGTTTTCAGCATCTTCCAGAGAGACGGGAGAAGTTCGTGGCCAACGCAGACGAACCTGCCAACGGAACCGCTCTTTTTTCAGCTTCTGGGGCGTTAAAAGCCAGAGGATAATCTTTTTCAGTATAATTATCGAATGCCCGAAGCCATTTTGTCTGATATAATTAACGAATATTTGAAGGTAAAGCGCCAGATTCGTTTTCAGCATCTTCCAGAAAGACGAGAGAAGAGGAAGGGCAAGCGAACGAAAAGCAGCAACGTTAGACCTATAACCACTTTACATATTCGTCATTCTCGTGAATATTATCGTAATTAACATCTCTTTATCAATAGAAATCTTTGCTTATGAATATATATACATCAAATTATACATTTCCAAGACTTGTTTATGAAACAGAGACAAATTTCGATTCCAAAGACGAATGTAAACAAAGAC
>NC_087222.1:33968622-33971122 GCF_015104395.2 Macrobrachium nipponense
CAAAATGAATTATAAATCAAGGTTCTCTCTCTCTCAAAAACGATTCTAAATCATTAAAGTTCTCTCTCTCTCTCTCTCCTCTTTCAAAAAGAATTCTAAATCATAGTTCTCTCTCTCTCTCTCTCCCTCTCTCAAAAACAATTCTAAATTCATTATAGTTCTCCCCCCTCTCTCTCTCTCTCAAAAAATTCTAAATTCAAATCATTATAGTTCTCTCTTTCTCTCAAAAGAATTCTAAATCATTGAGTTCTCTCTCTCTCTCTGAAAAATAATTCTAAATCATTACTTCTCCCTCTCTCTCTCTCTGAAAAATAATTCTAAATAATTATAGTTCTCTCGCTCTCTCTCTCAACCAACAATTTCTAAATCATTTTAGTTTCTCTCTCTCTCTCTCTCAAAAGGAATTCTTATATCATTATAGTTTTTCTCTCAAAAAATTCTCAAATCATTATAGTTTGCTCTCTCTCTCTCTCTCAAAAAACGATTCTAAATCATTATAGTTTCTCTCTCTCTCTCTCTCTCAATTCTAAATCATTATAGTTTCCCTCTCTCTCTCTCTCTCAATAACAATTCTAAATCATTATAGTTCTCTCTCTCTCTCTCGCACTCAAAAACAATTCTAAATCATTATACTTCTCTCTCTCTCTCACTCAAAAACAATTGTAAATCATTATAGTTCTCTCTCTCTCTCTCTCTCTCAAAACAATTCTTTAAATCATAAATCTCTCTCTCTCTCTTTCTCAAAAGCAATTCTAAATCATTATAGTTTCCCTATCTTTCTCTCTCTCAAAAACGATTTTCTAATCATTATAGTTCTCTCTCTCTCTCTCTCTCAAAACACATTTTCTAAATCATAGTTCTCTATCTCTCTTCTCTCTCAAAAAAACATTTCTAAATCATTATAGTTCTCTCTCTCTCTCTCTCCTCCAAAAAACATTTTCTAAATCATTATAAGTTCTCTATCTCTCTCTCTCTCAAAACATTTCTAAATCTTATAGTTTCTCTCTCTCTCTCTCTCTCTCTCAAAAACATTTCTAAATCATTATAGTTCTCTATCTCTCTCTCTCTGAAAAATAATTCTAATCATTATAGTTCTCTCTCTCTCTCTCTCTCAACCAACAATTCTAAATCATTTTAGTTTTCTCTCTCTCTCTCTCTACTCTCAAAAGGATTCTAAATATTTATATTTCTACTCGCCAAAAAAATTCTAAATCATTATAGTTCTCTCTCTCTCTCTCTCTCAAAAACGATTCTAAATCATTATAGTTCTCTCTTCTCTCTCTCTCTCAAAAACAATTCTAAATCATTATAGTTCTCTCTCTCTCTCAAAAACAATTCTAAATCATCATAATTCGCTCTCTCTCTCTCTCTCAATAACCCAATTCTAAATCATTATAGTTCTCTCTCTCTCTTCTCGCACTCAAAAAAAAACAATTGTAAATCATTATATCTCTCTCTCTCTCTCTCTCTCTCTCAAAAAACAATTCTAAATCATAGTTCTCTCTCTCTCCTCTCTTAAAAAACAATTCTAAATCATAGTTCTCTCTCTCTCAAAAACAATTCTAAATCATAATTCTCTCTCTCTCTCTCTCTCTCTCAAAAGCAATTCTAAATCATAATTCCTCTCTCTCTCTCTCTCCCTCAAAAAACAATTCTAATCATAATTCTCTCTTCTCTCTCTCTCTCAAAAGCAATTCTAAATCATTATAGTTTCCCTCTTTCTCTCCTCTCAAAAAACAATTCTAAATCATAGTTCTCTCTCTCTCTCTCTAAACAATTCTAAATCATTATAGTTCTCTCTCTCTCTTTCAAAGACAATTCTAAATCATCACAGTTCTCTCTCTCTCTCTCTCTCTTCTGGATTAAACTTCCACGCCCACTCACTCACGCCCTTGAATAACATACAACTAAGCGCCAATACTTACTCTTTCTCTTCAGCCTCCGCCCACCATTTCTCCCGAAGTTAACTTTCTGCATCTTTCCATACCCTCCACTTTCTGGAAAGACGCGGCCTCGGCTTTCCTCGAATCCAGACGTCCCAGGATTTCTGGAATACTGGTCCCCGTCTCTGGAGAGTGTGGTCTAGGTCTCCGGTCCTGGAATGGGACGCTTCTTCCAGTTCTCATCCGCCTGGAAGGTCGGAGTATGAGTCTACTAGGCCTCTTCTTGGAAAGTGCCTCAGAAGACCTCACGGAGCCACCAATTCCAGCATCTGGATGGTTCCAGTATTGAGGCGTTACACTCTGGAATCTGTTCATCCACGTTGCTGGCAACTGGCTCTGGGATAGACTCGGCGCCCTTGGCAACAGCTTCTGTAGGGGTCTTAGGACTGGAAAAGCTATTCCAGTGCCGTTCCATTTTTGGGTTCCAGTCTACTTTTCCAGTTGCATTTGTCTCGCAGACGTCTGTCACTGGATCGTGAGTTCCTCGCGAGAATAAGCTCTTCCAGAACGAGTTTTTCCCTTCTATTCGTTTGTCTGTATTCCAGGATTTCATTCCA
>NC_087222.1:33976122-33988306 GCF_015104395.2 Macrobrachium nipponense
TGATTATGTCTATGGCTTGTACAATTTATAGGAATTAGGTAAAGGAGCAAAAGGAATCATTCTATCCTCTCTTACTTTCGTCCTCTTGCTTGCACTGAGCAAGGGATGAGCTGTCACAAAGGTTTATTTCTACCATTACTACTAACAAAATGTCTCGTCTGTCAGATAGTTGAAACAATAGCAATGGAAATGATTGGTTTAGAATTTCATTCAACCACCTTCTGCTGAGTGTGCAAAATCAAATTGACCTCATAAGTCTGCAATTAGCTTTACTTCCTTCTAAGTGTCTTCTATTAACTTCGCCTCGGTGTCGCTTTCAAATGAGTTCAAAACGATCCCTAAGGATTCCCCATGACGCACCTTGAAGTTATTCATGTGGTGGAGATCTTTCTTAGCGATCTCCACCTGAAGCTCCAGTTGACCCTTCAGTACGCGGAGGGCCTGGACCTCAGCGTCCTCCGTCCTTCCACCTCCTGCACCGTCGGCGTCATTTCCGTTGAAGTCGACTCCTCCGCATTTCTGCAAGAAGAAGAAAACGAGAGAAATGAGAAATCTTTAGGATGCTTCAACTTCGTCAGTGAACTGAGCAACTCCGGATGCTTAGCGTTTGTCCCGTTTTCATTCGCCATCGACCTGAGCTTGACAACTTCATCCTCAAAAAGATCTCAATATCAGTGGTTTTTGACTTGGTTACAGGACACATCATTAATGTAATATATGATTATTTAAATAACTTGAACTGAACGACCAAGGGCTGGTGATTTGAGACGGCAATAACAGCTTGTTAGTTCAAAGTGGTTTGGGTTTGTTACTTTAGAGACTTCTACACAAGAAGGACTATTTCCACTTCTTAGAGTGTCCACAATTCATCGATAGGCATAAGGTAATCAGACCTGTATGATCCCTTGGAATTTCTCCTTTTTGTGGGGATAGGCCTATAGATAGTTCAGCAGTGCAACGTTGGAATATTGTTCCAAATGAAAAGGAACACTTTATGCTATTAGGTATTTTATACAAACCAGATTTGAAGCAATTTTCTGATAACTAGTGTATGGAATATTGTTGCTAGACCCATGTTCCTTTCCTAATGATACTGATAACAATGCTAATAATGTTGAATACCATTTATATTAGTAGTATTTCTACATCTATTATATTTACTACTAGTACTAATGGTAATAATGCGACCGCAACTCTTCAGAACAGCCACAGAGCTTAAAAGTATTGAACCTCTTTGTCACCTGTATAGTTGACTCCAACTTGTCCAGTTCCTCCAGGGGTACAAGCTGTGCGTCTGCGAAGGAAGGTTCCAGCGTCTCCTCCATAGCCTCGTCCAGGTCAAGTTTGACCTGACCGCAGCGGAGGATCAGCACCAGCTCCATGTCCTGGTCGAGCTGGGTCAGCTCGTCCATGACCTCTGAGATTGCATCGTCTACCTGTTTGGAGAAGAGGAGAGAATTTGGGAGCTCGTTCGGTCTATTGGTTCTCTCACCTAAGACGGCGTATAGGTCTAATCACAAATTACTTCCACATGTAGACAGCTGCTCCTTCCTCCATTACCTTCTGTGCTTGCTGCAGGAGAGTCTGCCTGTGCACGTCCATCGCCTGAAGGTTGGCCGACGCAGTGGCTTTCTTGGCGGATGCGTCCTCCGCCTCCTCCAGGAGTTCTTGGCGCCTTTTGCGATATTTCAGGAACTGGCGCCAAGTCCTGACGCCCCCCGTCAGCCCCTCGGGCATCTGGTCGTCTTCCACCCTGAGGAAGGAGGAAGGTAGAGAGAGAGATGGTTTTGTTCGAAGTTGTTGCATGGGCCTAATCGTGGATGTGCTGCTACTGCTATTCAAATAGATCTACGAAAAAACAGAATGAACTTATCCTTCCTAGACGAGAATTTGTCTGAATATTGAAGCAACCACACATACATCTAATGTTTCTGAAAGCAAGAGCCCCATTCTTATTTTGTACAATCTCTTTACCTGGACGGAAGTAGGTAAAGAGTGGTTTTTGCAACACCAAACGATGACTTAAAACCAGATCTGGAAAGGAAGGAGGTCATATCATAACAGGCAAAATATAGATGGTGGAAGGTGGCTCCAGAACTTGGTGATGAAGGGAAATAAGAAATCAGAAGGCGTTGAAGAAGACAGCATTGATCATGTGTCACTTTATTTGTATCGCGACGTTTCGAGACCAATGTCTCATCATCCAGGCTAAAATAAAAGATAAAAAACTGATATGCAATATAGCATTAAATTATTTTTGTTGACAGAAAAAAACACATTGAATAAAGTAATACAAGGGAAGTTACAACATTGAATTACAAGTTACTCTAAAAATGAAATAAAATAAAACATAATATATAAATAAATAAAAAGACATTACTAAAATTAGGAATAGTTAAAAAAGTAAAAAAGACACCTTGTCTCAACGACGTTCGGTTGTTGTATGGAAAATGCATCGAAATTAAACAAGAAGAAGGGACTGGTTTAAGCTATGTACAAGGGAACAGATGAAGAATGGTTGTTTAAGGTTGGAACTAGTTTCTTTATAGCTAAAGATTCCAAAATTGGAAGGTGGTGTTCGTATGGACTTCATAACAATATCTTGAAGTCCTTATGATTTATACTATTTTTACAAAATTCTCCATGATTCCTAATATTAGATAGTTCTGGGTTGGACCGTTTACACCCTGTACGGAAAGTAATGCCCATATGTACATTACATCTCACCCTAAGCGTGTGTTTCCAACGTAAGTCTGCCTAAGAAATTAAAGTCCAGTAAGTTCGAAAGAACTGCTTTGTCCAGTAAGTTTGAAAGAACTGCTTTGTCCAGTAAGTTCGAAAGAACTGCTTTGCGTTCTCTTCATTTCACTTAATCTAAATTTAGTTGAGATGGAACAGAGTTCTTTGACAGTATTCGACCAGTCTTGGTACCTAGTACTTGTTCAAGACCAATGTTGACTACACAAGGGAACGCATTCTAACCTGGCTTGACCTAACTCAGCCTCACTCAACATCCAGACAAGTCCTAAAACGCCATATTGGTTGTTCAAGCTTTGAATATTGGTGATATTAATTGGGTTGTCTCTTTGCAACCAGAGTTTCAGTACTGAGTCACTACTGGATGTTAAAGGCACTGCAATTTTTGAGTGGGTTCTGTCAGCAGTGATCATAATATCTTGTAAAGAGTTCTTATCACAAATCAAAGCTATGCAACTTGTTTTTTTATGATGTTCTAAATCAAATTCAGTCACTGTATGATGAGTGAGACTTAGTGGCCTCCCACAGTGTATCTAAAGGACCCCCAAAGACCACAAAACACCATCACCTGAGGTCATCCGGTCTCTGGTCGTCGCCACTTCTGGAGGTGCTACTCGGAGGTCGAGAAGGCCTGATGCCTGACCCGACATTCTGGAAGGAACAGGAACACTGAAAAGGCTCTCGAGGAATATTGCTGCCATACGGGATATTCTTAACTGCAGTAAAAGGTTTGTAAAGCAAATGGGAGATCGGAGCGCTCCCTATATTCAAAGGCAGGAATGTGTAACAATAAAATACTTAGTAGATTACTATTATACAATATTGAGTAAGTTATAAGCATTTTACATTTATATTATAAAAAGTATTCTGCTCTTTTATCATAAGCGTAACATATTTTACGAGTTAAACTCTTAAATGTTCTGTTTGATTATCAGTCCAGTGAAATATTAAAGAATATAATATTTAATATATTTTCTTTAGTCGTCAAATCACTAAAAATTTTACTTACTGATCAAGTTAAGAAATTGTATCATGCTTAGTTTGTCCTCAAATCTAATGAAATATCTTAAAACAAATTATGTACAAAAGCTATCTGATTTCAATTCTTTATCATTACAATCGAATTACCAAACTATTAAGTTGCTTTTGTTACAAAATTTGCTCACATTTTCTAAAATAGGCCCGATATATATAGATATATATATATATATATATATATATATATATATATATATATATATATATATATATATATATATATATATATATATATATTCTTTAGCTGCCTCTGCCATCAGTGTTTTCCATTATTTTGTCTATAAAATAGGCCTGTATTTACCTCTGCCCGAGCTGACATTAATGGGCTATGGGGTCCGCCCCCCGAGGGGGTCAATGGGGGTTGTCCTGTCATTCCACCTCGGGCGCTCGGGAGATCCAGATGGCGGACAGTTGCTGTGGCTCGTTTGCTGTAGTAAAAATAGAAAAAATACTATAAAGCATACTTATATGTACTTATATCTGCATTCAGTAACAATTAAATGTCCTTGTATAAATATCTATACATAAGTAAATTCTTAGATTATTCATATTTGTAAATAATAAGTTGCTTAGGATATAGTAATGATCAGAATTATAAGTTTTGCATAAAAAAACCTTCCCATTCTAACAGCTCGACATTCGTGACGGAAGATGGTTACCGCGGTGTCCGATTCCCTAAACGAAGCGTTTCAAAGCGCCATTATGGCTTTCCTTTCCTTAATTCAAGACGTTAAGCGCCAATGCAATAGAAAAGGAAGCATTTTCACAAACAGTTTACGGCATTACTACCGGTGTTATCATCATTATTTTTATATTATAAATATAATTAACTTTATTCTTAGCGAGCTCGAACGAATTCGAAACCTGACACTGAATCTTCTTCTTCTCAGTAACAATGGAACCCCGGCGTTAGTCCTATACTTTCTCCTTGTAAACCAGTTTAGCGAGTCGCGAGGAGTTAGTGAGTGAAAGGGAGCGTGTATATGGAGCCTTATTCAGCCCTACTATATTGAAATAGTAGGGCTGAATAAGGCGATATTCTGAAGAAGATGATAAAAAGATACTGCTTTTGAAGGACCTTCGAAGCTGAGAGAGAGAGAGAGAGAGAGAGAGAGAGAGAGAGAGAGAGAGAGAGAGAGAGAGATAAATTCTTACATAACCTTTTGTTTCTTAATGAACAAAAAGAGCTTCCAGCAATAAAAACCTACGTGTAGAGAGACAAAAGATGGTTGTACTGATCGATGGGAAGGTTGATTATTGTCCGCCTCAGGCCAGCTTCTTCTTCCTTCAGCTGCTCGAGAAGTCGGTCGTGACGGCCCTTAGCGCGCCCTTCCTCCCTCCGGCTTCCCTCGGCTTCGGCTTCCACCTGAGAGAGTCGGGTTTCCACCTTTTGGAGGGAGAAATGAGAATTATATAGAGAATTATATAGAGTTCCATTGAGAGGAAGAAGGACAAAATACAGAACTCAACAACAGTCAAGCATCCACAGTGAGGGGGCGTTACATAGCTCACAACTGAACTGATATGGTGGTGCATTAGAACTATACTTAAAGGAATCCAGCATTCTTATCCAGTTATGCTCATACCTAATGCATTCTTGTGACTAATACCACTTGCTCTTCGTCTCCTGAAGTCAATACAAACCACAGATACAGAAATGTCTGTTAAAACAACAGCCTCTTAGCTACCTCCTTGCGTTGATTTTGGAAACCTGCGAGTTTCCTCTGCAGGTCTTCCTGGTGGTACAGTCGACGCTGCAGCCTTGAAGTGACGAGCTGGTACAGCATGAGGGCTTCGTCAGTGGACACCCGAGATTCGATGAGGGTCAGAACCTGGCTGTCAAATTCCTGGAGGAGGTTCTGGAAAAACAGAGAGAAAGAGAGAGTAAGGAGAAAGGACAGTTCCTCAGAAAATGGTGATGTTTCATTTGTTCTCAAGCACTGTAGCTGTATACTAGACAGTGTCTTGCTTTAATTTGTGAATCACATAGTTCTATATAAGCTTTCAGAGGTACCCTAGGAACACCTTAACCGCCACAACTAGACCTATGTCATACCGAAGAGGCGCTTACAAAAGGAACATTTTCAATTTCAGTTGTTAAGCTAATACTCATATAATAAGTCTGCATACGGCCAGATAACTATACCCATCCATTAACTTTATCCAGAATCTCTTACCTTGATAGTGGGCGTTATTCTCTCCAACTGGAGGTTGAGCGTGTTAACGTGAGCCTGGCGTTTCCTCTGCTCCTCTTCCTGGGCAGCCCTCCACTCTCGCCATGCCCTCGCTTCCGCCCAGGTCCAGTCTTGGCCCTTGGTTCCCTGAGGATGCGCACAGGATTTAGGACAATATGCGAAAGACACCAACAAGTAAACTCATTTCTACGTACACCTAGTCTGATACTCACTGGTCCGGCTGGCGTTTTTGCAGACTTGCTCTTGTGAGGGCGCGGACCGGCGAGGAAAGCTGTCCTCGCCTCTGCCCAGGTGGCATCTGAACCAATAGATGGCGGCCCTCCGCTAGGGGACTTGGAGGAAGGTTGAGGAGTCCTCCCACCGTCTGCTTCTCCTCCCGCAGCGGAGGCTGCCCTAGCCGTGCTGGGCGTCTTCGTGCCATCCACACTCACGTTCTCCGTACTTATCTGCTCGGGAGAGGAAGAATATTATTTAGGTAAATGAATAAATTTTTCTGAAATGAACTTCTCAGAGAGGCTTGTAACAACCCAGTTCTCTGATCTAGCAGTGTCCCAAAGCAAAAAGGCAGACCTGAGACTCCTGCAAGATAGAAGGTTGTAAGAACTTGGACTTGAAGTAGCTTCTATCTATCTTATATGACCATTAAAATTGTGTTGTAATAACAATGTTAAACAGAACCTCAGTTTCTTCTTTGCTTCTATAGATGATATAGCATAAATATAGCTTGTGGTCAGCTTGTGATATGTATAGTCATCATAGTCTCAGAGATGAAGGCCTACCTAATAAACTAATGAGCTATACCAAGCCTAATCACTTATCACCTAGTCTGAATCATAAAGTCAGGAGGTGTGACATTAACATATGTACAGAGTCAGAGTTACGATAAAACAAGAATGAATAATCTAAAATACAGAGAATAGAAAATATCTAGAGTGAACTCCAAGGGTTGCTTGACAACCCCTCTGCCGCTCCCACCTCAGAGTCATCGACATCCAGCAACAGCTCCGGGCATTCCTCTGGTCTCCACTGCGGGTCGTAGTCTCCGTCATCGTCGTCCTCTTCCTGCAGGAAGTTACAAAAAGATCCTTTCAGTCATCCCTCTACAGAGACCCAGTTGCTCTTTGTCAATGAACTAAAGCCTAGACGCTCATCGCTCTTTATCGCAGGAACCTGACCGTTCAGCAGAGAGGCTTATCGTACTTACTGGCAGAGCACTGGCAGGACGTCCACTGTCAGACATGGATCTGCTACTTCCTCCACTGGTGCCCCCAACACTGAGGCTCATCCCTTTGGTGCCCTGTGTAGCGCTCTCCCGCTGCTCCTTCTTCACGGCTGCTAGCTCCTCCTGAAATAGGCACGCAGGGGCACAGTCTGACAGAAACCATGTAAAACTGGAGAAGTTATGATTTCAAAAGAGTCTCAACTAGCTGTTTATATTTGTCAATCATAAAGAAACAGTCCATTGCATTCTGAGCTCAGGTCAGTTATCTTTGGATAGCTGACTCCTTTTTCCTTTTTTTGATTTGATTTCTGTTTTGATTTGGGCTCAACAGAGGCGTTTGCTCCTAATTTCACTGGCCCTCTGTAGCAAGGCCTGGCTTCATGCCATTATTAAAAAATCAACAGGAGCTTCTTCATGCCAGATTGCACATGAATTCCTCCAGTTTATACAATCTACTCGTAACGAATAACCAGCGTATTGCAAGTCTTACCTTCAGTTGTCTTTTCCTCTTAGTGAGTCTCTGAACTTCCTCGATGACCTTCCCTTTCTTCTGGTGGACGCCGTCAAATCTCGCATTAAAGGCGTCCTTCAGTTTCCTGGTCATGAACTGGGGATGGAAGAAGTAAAAGTTGCAAGATTAATATTCCTGGGCAGTACAGCTAGCTGTTGGATTCACCCTTAAATGGCAGGTGAACCCTATCATGGCAGGTACCATGGACACTGTGTGACTGTACAATGAAGCCGCATGTCTTTCTTTTGCACTATCAGGGATGAAGCCGCATGTCTTTCATGGTCGAGCGAGGATGAACTTTTTTTTTTTTTTGCACTATGAGGGAGTAAGCATCGAGATAAATTCATTTTCAAAATACTTTGGGAATCAGAAGAAGGAGCAACTGCTCACCAGAAGAGTGCAAGCATGTTGGTTTTGCTAAAAACTGGCCTAAAAAAAACCATACCTTTGACCTAATCTGGTCAAAGTGGGTGAGAGCAGGGAGATACTTTATACCCCCATGTCTGCAGTCAGCCCCTAAAGAACACCTGAGGTGTATTCCTAACCTGAATGAGAACTAGCTGCCTCTCGACCTTCTCCCTGCTTGTCAGTTCCTCCTGAGGGTAGAGAAGGTGGTTGCAGAACTCCCCGTCCACGTCCCTCTCCAGGTTGAAGGCAGAGCTGTCATCGGCCCCTCCTGTTCCTCCGCTCTGAGTCGTGTCTCTCCCGCTCGATTTGGCCGTGTCCAAGAGATCCTGCAGACCTTTGGGCTTCCTGGAAGTGTCAGATGCAACGTTCTTCTTCCAGGAGCTCTCCTTCCTCTTGCCTTTTCCAGCGGGCGATTCCACGCCGATTGAGCCTTCCAGTTCACGGAGTCTGGAAGCGGTACAATGCTTAGGGTGAGGATTGTATTTCATGGAATCCTTACAGACACATACCAGCGTCATTTCATAGCCAACTTGAGCCAGGAAGCAACGCCAAAGGTAACAGGTAAAATAACATCATTCAACCAGTCGTACTGAATGAGATTATACATTCACAACAAAAGCAGTAACAACATGTAAAATCAAAAGATGTTCATCCTGTACTGAGGATTACAACCCCAAAACAACCTCAGTTACACAACAGCAACCTGGAATGGTGCAAAGTTATCCTTAATTCCTACCTGAAGGACACAGCTTCCAAGACCTTTTGCCAGCTATTCACGTCGGGTTCTCTGATTGGGTAGTTCTTGACGCATGAGTCCTTGGTGATGCACTGGAAGGAGACAGAAATTATGAAGAAGAAGTACTGGGGTCCAAATCTGTTCGTTCTGTACAAGATATACAACTGCGTGACACCCGTCCTAGGAAACATGTAGTACTATCTCTAAGCCTCTGTTGCCACGATTCAGATTTTCTGTCCCATGGGAGACTATTTAGTCAAAGGCTGTGAGACTACCCATCTGCTTCCCTGCCCCATCCCCTAAGAAATGGAGATTTCACACTACAGACTATTTGCTAGTTTTGGCATCGTTTTTGTATTGGTGTGATAGTCATAGGATTGCTAGATGGAGCATAGCAACCATCTGATCCTGATAAGGTAACCAAGTTGTGCACACACCATCACCACGATACTTGGTGAGACTTATTATCTACTTGTCAGTCCTCTATTAAATTCATTTTTCAGTCGTAGGTCATTTGAACCTGAAGGTCACGTTTAATGAGGGGTATCTTGCATAGGGCCTTTTCCTACCCCAATTAAATCATTTCATTCCAGTGAAGTCTTCCTCTTCATAGGGTTACACTCCCTGAAGGGAATGAGGTGATGCTTAAACATATTTCCACAAATGACAGTTTTCCCATTGGGTCATTCTTTTTGAGGGGTCATCTCAGGTCATTTTCGAACTGTTACAGAACACGTTAGTATACTGATTCCTCTTAATATTTTGCCATAGGAGTGTCTTGCTATGCAAACATCTACTTCGATAGTGATAATGAAACAAGGAGGCGAGGAATGAAATCGTGAGCTGAAAAATGATTAAAAAATTTTACTTTCCGATGTTAATGGAGGGAAGGAGAGGTGTGGTTGGTAAAACCATGGTTCCTCCCATTCATAAATCCTCTGACTGAAGTCCCAAATGATTAAGCTAGTCCAGAAAAGCCCGGGATGCAGTGTTACCATGCTCAAACACCACAGACGGATGGACAGATGTAAAAGAACAGAGTCTAGTTAATCTACTTAAGAGCTGGTTTAATCAAACATGACTCAGAAAGAACAGTGACACCTCAAGCGACTCCACTCACGAATAGTGATTTGGACTTGACGCACATCTCATCCCAGGCCGAGCTCTTCAGGAAGTGGCACTGGAGGAGTTTGTCCAGCCGTTCCCTCTCAACGTCCCGGACGACTTTCAGTTCCCTGGGTAGAGAGAGAAAGAAGAAGACGAGAATGAATTCAAGAGCGTCTGAAGTACCACAGTGCGTTCTAACTGGTGCATAAGACTACTTACAAGCGGGTGTATAGGATTTCCGTCTAATGCGAAGGGCTACTCACGACTGGATTAGGCTCTCCTGCAACGTGATCAGCTTCTGCGGATTCACCGTGAAGTCGGTCACGGGCAACCGGTGGGCATCGTCCAGGGTGGCATTTTCCTCCAGGAGTTTGTCCAGCTTGAATGAGAATGAAAACCACTCATCGGTAACTCGAGTATGACAGACAGAAACGACTTGAAACCATCTGCAGCTAGTCTTATTACTAACTCTGTTCATTGATTAAGACTTTCAGATGTTTTGGAAACCAAGTCTTGATAGCCTGATGATTCATTACACATATTTCAAACATTATTGCAACTTTGACATGCAGATTCCTATGTTGTACTGTAAGATGATTGTGACAACAGCATTACAAGAATGCACCAGGTGGTTCATAGAACACCCACCCACATATCTTCCTTCGTGAAGGCAGTTTTTCTAAATTGAAGGTCAGTAAGACCTACTGAGAGATAAATTACAGTCCAACAGTAATCTACTCTTCCTGACATTACGGCTACACTCTGCGCGAAAGCAGCAAACGTCTAGACTTACCTGCACGCAGATGTGATCCACGCTGGTCCTGAAGGTGTCGAACGCTGATGGCGACGAAAAGGTCTCCTCGCTTTCGGACATTTCTGGAATGAGATTAGGTTAGGTTAGGTCAGTGTTGTAGCACCGAGGTTTACGCAGGTTGCTTAGTTCACATTAGCTTTCGCCCAAGTGTAAAAGAAATAATAAGAGATCAAGCGTGCATCCGTGACCTAGTCCTATCCACAGCGATCACTTCTGGCTATCCGCAACTCTTGCAGGATTCCCGCTGCCTTCCTCGTGTTTCCCTTTATCATCCATAACTTAATCATTTCCCCACTACGTTATTTTAAGGCTCAATTCACTCCCTTGATGATAGTTATATATATGAAATTTTTGGTTCATATATGATATATTGACCACTTAGTTTTTTTTTATTGGTGTTCTGCCTTGAAGAGACGTTTAAGCACATTATTGTTTGGTTGTCTTTATTTATTCTTCTTTTACTGATTTATTGATTGGTTGTCTGAATATATGTGTGTGTGTGTGTGTGTGTATGTTTGCTTGTCTATGTCACTTGTGTCCGTCAATATAAACACACAAACACTCGGCCTACAACTGACTAGTCCTATTCCAAGACGTAAGAGCCATGAACGATTGAAGCTTTCGTCTGAAAAAGTCGAAATATTTCCTCTCACTTCTAATTTAAAAGCAAACCAGCCTTCTTATGTCTCACCTTAAGTTTTCCCCCACGCCTGAGAGGGCATTTGATAAACGCGAGCAACGCCAAGAACGCGTAAATAAGCGTTGAATTTGTCCTCCTCGACTTCTAAACCATACGTAGAATTTTTGCTTAATGAAGCGATCAGCTGACCGCTGTCAGGTTAGCGTCCTCCCGTTGCCATGGCAACGGCGGCCGCCAACCGTCGCCTGGGGCGTTTAGCGCGTGAGAGAGAGAGAGTGGGTGGTTGATAGAACCTCTCTCTCTCTCTCTCTCTCTCTCTCTCTCTCTCTCTCTCTCTCTCTCTAGGTCTGGGTCTAGTAACTTCTGAAGTATAATAATTATACACACACAGAAAATCTGTTAAAAATAATTAAACCTGGCTCTTTTCAACACTTTTGCTAAAAAAAAAAATTACAGTCGATAATATCTTTCCTGGTTTCCATATATAGGCCTATTTTGACCGTAAGGACCAATTATAGCTAGAATATATATAACAAATGCTGTTCTGCATATAGGTCTAGTTCGATCTTGAGGTTCAATTTGGTTATACGTATATAGCAGATGCTCTTCTATATATTTAGGCCTATAGTTCGACCTTGAGGTTCAATGAGCCTATATATAGCAAATGCTCTTCTATATATAGGCCTATCTATCTATAATGATTTACGTTCGTCCACCATTTTAGAACCGATTAAACATTTACATTTGTGACTATAT